>NC_057798.1:67685137-67691189 GCF_018294505.1 Triticum aestivum
GGCCTTCCTCATTTTGGTGGCAGCGACGAAGTTTGGAGGCTAGATCCGGTCATTTCAGGCGACGGTGGGCGGTGGCGATCGATGGAAAGAGGGCCCTGGGGAGTCAAGGGCTCCAGTGCAGGCAGTGTTGCCGGCGAGGGCACTGGGGTGGCGATGATCGTCATCGATGTGGATGAGGGCGACCGAAGGAGAGCGGCGGGCTCGGGGGGAGAGGAAGATTTTTCTTGAGAAGTGACGACAACCGCTATAATTTTTGGGCATAGTGGTCGGGCGACTTATAAAATTTTAGTAGTTCAATGGGACAAGGATTCGGCTAGGTCTGGTTTAACTCCTCAAATGAAAAAGGTTTTAGGAGTTATAACTGTCGTGGTTCTAAGTCTGACAGTAGTGTAGGGGGTAGGAATGGAGAGACAAGATCCTAGCTATGGAGTAGTTGTATACGCAAGGAATTTACGAGTTCAGGCCCTTCTCGGAGGAAGTAACAGCCCTACGTCTCGGAGCCCGGAGGCGGTCGACTGGATTATATGCGTATGAGTTACAGGGGTGCGAACCCTTTACACTGAGGAGGGGGTGGCTTATATAGAGTCCGCTAGACCCCTCCGGCCCTCAGTTATGCAGGGTTTAAGATACATTAAGATCGGGCGTTACTGGTAACGCTACAAATAAAGTGCTATGATGACCATAAAAGCTATTTAATGACCGACCGTTGGCGTGCAGAGTGACTTTAGGTCTCCTGGTTGTCGAGTGGATGGCTTCATGGTCGAGTGTCTTTGAGTCCGTCGAGTGAAACATTTCCGGGTCGATTGAAAAGTGATTTCTTCTAGAGATGTCCTTGGGGAGGGTATCTTGGACAGGTCCATGACCCTACCCTGGGTACATAGCTTCATCATTAGCCCCCGAATGGATCGATTTTTGAGTGGGGAAGGATTTGAACACACTTCCGACCCATTTTCGTGTTATGCGCATGTCTTGTTCTGGATCAATGAACTTTAGGTGACGGCACCAACTTCTTTTTCAGTCGCCTTGATCCATTCTTTGTATCTGTCGAGTGAAGTTTTTTACTTGGAGAACTCCGAGCGACAGAGCGGAGGAGATCTTTCGTCTGACTAGTTGTTCTGCAGCTCGCGGATTTAGCAGGATTCGCATTTCGGGAAGCGCGCGGGGCGGAGGAGGCCGCAGTAATCGGATGGGATAAGGCAGGGACGCCTCGATCTCTGCGCCACCTTTTTCGCCACGTATCGCGCACGCGACTGTTGTGGGATTTGGCAGGATCGCCCGAGCCTACAAGTCAGTCACTCGGAAGTAACCTCATATAAGGCGCCGGACGGGGTTTTTTGAACAGTGCGTTCTCATTTCCTCCTCTCTTCCCCAGACTTATCCGCCGCGTCTGCTTCCGTCTCAGTGTCGCTGCCCCGTGCGCGTCTTGCCGGCGACGATGGTGAAAGAGAAGACGGTGGCCCTGGAGCGGGCAAAGAAAGCAACGTCGAAGGCGAAGGGAAGGGCGACCAGTCGAGGCGGATCTTCATTGAGGGCCGGCCTGCCGCAGGGCTGGATCCAGGGCGACTGGATCCGCTCGACGATTCGTCAAGCAGATCTTGACGACCTGGCCGATGGAGGACTGATCCCCCATGGATCGACGCGGCTCCCGGGGAAGGAGTCTGAGCCGCAACCTCAGGAGGGTGAGTGCGTTCTCTTGGCCACCCACGTCGACCGTGGGTTTTCTTTGCCGCCTCACCCTTTCTTTCGTGGATTTCTGAATTTCTTTAGGGCGCAACTCCACCACTTCACACCCAACACCATTGTGTACCTCGCTGCTTTCGTGTCTTTGTGCGAGAATTTCTTGGGTTGTCGGCCTCATTGGGGTCTTTTCAAGCACATCTTCACCTGTCGCTCCCAGACGGTGAAAAAGGCCAATCCGAGTGACGAGAGAACACAAGTGATTCAGATGTGTGGGGGTCTTGGGGTTCAAATGAGGGGGGAAAGTGCTTTTCCGGCCATGATCCTACCCGACTCGGTCCGTGGATGGCAGTCGACCTGGTTCTACTTCAAAGACCAGCCGACGCTAGGGCAGTCAACCGGACTCCCTCCTTTTTCCATGGACCGAGTGAGGAAGCCTTCCTCTTTGAAGGTGATCCCGGAAGAGAAGGCGCAGGTTAAGGCGCTGGTCGAACGTGTTGTCCAGCTTATCCGTGATGGGGTGACCGGCATGGACCTCTTGGAGGTCTTCCTCCGACGACTCATCCAGCCGCTTCAAGCTCGATACCATCCGATGTGGTTGTATTCTGGTACTGAGGACACCACTCGGATCCACCCAGAGGAGATTGACAATGCCACGCTGGAGAGGTGGCTGGCGAGCATCACAGGGAACAAAGACAACCCCCAAGGTGCCAGGAGGATTCCTCCACTCGACCAATCATACAACGTAGACAAGGTCCAATTCTGCATCTCTGACTGTGATCCTGCTTTCTTCATTCTGTTCGCTTAAAATCAATCGACTGACTTTTGTCTTGTTTGTTGTCTTCTAGGCCACTACTGAGATGTACTCGATGCCCAACGGGGTGCAAGAACAGGCCGAGGTGGAAGAGGCGAGCGGAGGTGAAAGTGGGGAGGAGTGGAAATCTGATGATGAGGGGGAAGAGGATGACGATGGCTCCAGTGAAGAGGAATAGGAGGAGAAAGTCGATCCTCCTCACATGGAAAGGCGATCCAAGCTCACCCACGATCCCGCGAGCAAGCGTGGCAAAGCGACTGCGCCCGTTGGGCAATCGTCGAAGCGCCCTCGAGCGGCTTCTCTGGCGCCGACTGAAAAAGCGCCGAAGCATCCACGAGCGGCGCCATCAAAGCCGCCGAAGGCCTTGCCCAAGATGAGTATGGCCATTCCCACCATTTCCGGGTAACAGCAGAACTTGTGTTTTCTCGTTTAGCATGGACGAACTCTGGGTTGACTTATTGACTATCCGACTGGTTTCTGAAATCTGCAGTGCTGCTACTTCCGAGACCTCCGCCAAGAACGAAGACCAGGAAATGGAAGACGCTGCCACCTCCAACCTTGGTACGCTCTCTGTAGTTTCACTGTTGGTCGATTGAATTTTCGATTTTAACTTTGTGTTTTTCCTGTAGTTCCTCCTCATGTCATCGATCTCCCTGATGATGATGACGAGGCGCCACTGAGGTCGAGGACGAATAGAAAGGTGCCGGCTGGCAAGGCCACTCAAATTGCATCAGTGCCCGAGGCATTGGTTCAAGAGGGTGGCAACATCACTCGGAATTCCGTGTCCTTCGCTGTGCCGCTGACGAGTGCCCGGCCTTCGTCGTCGACTGCTGACCCGCCCTCCCTTTTCGCCACACACCACGTCCCAGAGGACCAAGCGGGTGCTGCCAAGGAGGCTATACGCCAGGCGATCCGGGAAGACAGCCAAGCGGCCTATGATGCTAGCTCAACCCTTCAGAGCAACGTCCAGGTTAGTTGGCCACCGCTTGTTCTGTTAGGATATGCTATCTGAAGACTTTCTTTCCGAAGATCTTTGTATTTATACACCCACTGGGTGTGTCGATTGAATTTTTGGATTGGTGGGGGCACGCTGAGTGCACCCACTGGGTGTAGTCCCCGAGACTATGGTGGACTGCTGGCAGTCGACTGTAGTCTTTGTATTTTGAATTTCTTCGCTCTAACTTCTTCACTCGGTCTGGTCGGACCATGTCAAATGGAATCTTGGAACCGGTGGGGGCACGCTGAGTGCACCCACTGGGTGTAGTCCCCGAGACTATGGTGGACTGCTGGCAGTCGACTGTAGTCTGAAGAACCTGTTTTTTTGGTAGATCATGATGAGACCAAGGCTGACTGCTGGCAGTTAGCTATAGAGCTATAGTTTTTAGGATCATAACCTCTTTGTCTCTTTCGGCCGACTGATCGGACCGAGTCGGTAGAACCAGTGGGGGCACGCTGAGTGCACCCACTGGGTGTAGTCCCGGAGACTACTGTTGAATATTTTGATTCGGCTGTAGTCTTAGAAATGCTATGATTTTCCTCTTAGTCACTCGGAAGCAACCTATCTTTGATGTCCATCGATTGACCCTTCGCAGAAATCCCGCGAGCTTGTGGCTCGCTATACTGAATAGGAAAACAAACATATCCAGCTCAACCTTGACTTGAAGCTTGTTCAGGAGAACTTTAAGAAGGCGAAGGACGAGGCAAAAGGTATGATTGGTGAGAACTTGACAACTGTCTTTATCTTTCTGCCCATTCCTGATTCTGATCTCATTGTCATTTTGTAGATAAAATGAAGGAGGCTCTGGAGAAGAAGGACCATGACCTTGCCGAGGCACAGAAGGCGGCTTTGGACAAAACGAAGCTTGCGGAAGAAAAACTGGCTTCAGTCGGTGAACTTGAAGAGGAGAACGCCAATCTGAAAGCTGCTCTCGATGCGGCCAACAAGGAAGTCAACCGCCTGAAGAATGATAAGATAGCTCTGAATGACAAGGCTGGTGAACTAGTGGGGAAGAAGAATGATCTGGAGGCTTATCTGGGAGGGCTCGCCAAGAAGTTATTCATCATGCTTGAAGGTAATCTCTCTTATCCGACTGACTTGTAATCATCGACTTATCGTAGAACCGCTGGTTTAACTTTGGATTGTGTTTACAGAATTCTGCCAAAACTTCGACGAGGAGACCAGTTGAGTGGAGACAGGCTTGGACCCCATTAACTCTCTTGTGAAGGATGAAGCTGCTATGAACGTGCTCCGACTGGAGTCTCGTGTTGCTGGTGTGGTTGACTACATTGCTCGACTGAAGGTTGTGGCATCGCGAATCGACACGACACTCTGGCCAGGAGCGACGCTTAAAAATGACCTCGAGTCTCTAATGACTCGACTGAATGAAGTTCCAGGTCGAGTGCAAGAATGGAAAAAATCTTCTGCCAGGTGCGGCGCCGACGTTGCTCTGTCGCTGGTCCGTGTTCATTGCAAGGATGCGCGAGAGGAAAAGCTGGCGTCCATCAAAGTTGCCAATACCAAGAAGCACGACTTCCAATCTTTCATGGAGACCTTCATTGCTGCTGCCACTCGGATTGCTGACAGAATCGACTTGGACTAGTTTGTTGCACCCTCCAGTCCTCCACCCGAGGAGTAAAAAACTTCTATTCTTCGT
Organism: Triticum aestivum; assembly: GCF_018294505.1. NCBI lineage: Eukaryota > Viridiplantae > Streptophyta > Magnoliopsida > Poales > Poaceae > Triticum > Triticum aestivum. Next base: position 67,690,283 of record NC_057798.1, read on the forward strand.
CTTAAATTTGCCTCGGAATGCCGAGTGGTTTTGTAACCGATAAACTTTTACTGGCTTGACGCCTGAGCACTTTCGAACCCGTAGGATATTATCTCAACTTGGCTTATCGTTGAATATGCTTGCACTTGCCTTCGAGCAAACTTTGTTCTTCACTCGGAGTATACTTTAGCACTTGAGATGCGGCTCTGAGGTGAAAATCCAGTCGACCTGCACCTCATCGCTCTTGCAGGTAGGGATGAAGCACAGATTGCAGTCGACCTACGTCCTTGCGGATCGGGATGGAGCACACGTTGTATTTGTGGCGTAGCTCCGAAGGAGAAGGCGGCAGTCGACCTGCACCTCATCGTCCTTGTAGAGCGCATGTTGTATTTGTGGCGTAGCTCCGAAGGAGAAGGCGGCAGTCGACCTGCACCTCGTCGTCCTTGCGGATCGGAATGGATTTCGTACTTAGGCGAGTACTGGACTGCAGCTAAGCCTCCGAGTGGGAGGGTTGCTCTCCACTCGGTAGGATTTTCAAATGCTTAGGCGAGTACTGGACTGCAGCTAAGCCCCCGAGTGGGAGGTTTTCTCTCCACTCGGTAGGATTTTCAAATACTTAGGCGAGTACTGGAGTGCAGCTAAGCCCTCGAGTGGGAGGTTTGTTCTCCACTCGGTAGGATTTTCAAATACTTAGGTGAGTACTGGACTGCATCTAAGCCCCCGAGTGGAAGGTTTGCTCTCCACTCGGTAGGATTTTCATATACTTTGGCGAGTACTGGACTGCAGCTAAGCCCCCGAGTGGGAGGTTTGCTCTCCACTCCAATCTGAAAGCTGCTCTCGACGCGGCCAACAAGGAAGTCAGCCGCCTGAAGAATGATAAGATAGCTTTGAATGACAAGGCTGGTGAGCTGGTGGGGACTAAGTATTT
>NC_057798.1:67691441-67695775 GCF_018294505.1 Triticum aestivum
TGCAGCTAAGCCCCCGAGTGGGAGGTTTGTTCTCCACTCGGTAGGATTTTCATATACTTAGGCGAGTACTGGACTGCAGCTAAGCCCCCGAGTGGGAGGCTTGCTCTCCACTCGGTAGATTTTTCATGTACTTAGGCGAGTACTGGACTGCAGCTAAGCCCCCGAGTGGGAGGTTTGCTCTCCACTCGGTAGGATTTTCATATACTTAGGCGAGTACTGGACTACAGCTAAGCCCCCACGTGGGAGGTTTGCTCTCCACTCGGTAGGATTTTCAAATACTTAGGCGAAACGGATTCGCAGCTAAGCCCCCAAGTGAGAGGCTTGCTCGTCACTCGGTAGTGATTTTTTTTGCAAACTTAGGCGAAACGGATTCACAGCTAAGCCACCCACTGGGGGATTTCTAACATAAACAAAAGCAACAACAATCACTGGGAAAATTATAATACTCTTGTCTTCGATAAACAAACTACAGAGGTACTTTTTATTACATCTCATCCGAGTGAGTACTTAAGTATAAAAGGGGCGGAGTAGCTCCGCATTCCAAGCTCGTGGCTCATCAATCTGGCGATCGACATTGTAAAGACGGTATGCTCCATTGTGGAGGACTTTGGTGACGGTGAAGGGGCCTTCCCAAGTAGGAGCGAGTTTGTGTGGCTTTTGTTGATCCACTCGGAGGACCAAGTCTCCTTCTTGGAAGTACCAACTTTTTCTGGATTGGCGTCGATTCCTCGTTCGGAAACGAGAAAACCGAGTAACTTTCCGCCAGGAACTTCAAATGTGCACTTTGATGGATTAAGCTTGATATCATACCTCCTAAGGTTGGCAAATGTCCCTGCAAGATCATTCAGCAGGTCGGAACCTTTCCGTGACTTGACCACAATATCATCCATGTATGCTTCCACATTCCGACTAATTTGAGTGAGCAAACACTTCTGAATCATCCTCATGAACGTGGCTCCGGCATTCTTGAGGCCGAATGGCATGGTGACATAACAGAAGCACCCGAATGGAGTGATGAAAGTTGTTTTGATCTCATCGGGTCCATACAGACGGATCTGATGGTAACCGGAATAAGCGTCTAAAAAAGACAGGCGCTCACATCCCGTGGTCGAGTCGACTATTTGGTCGATGCGGGGGAGAGGAAAATGATCTTTCGGGCAGGCCCGATTGATATGTTTGAAGTCGATGCACATGTGAAGTGACTTGTCCTTCTTGGGGACCATGACAACATTGGCGAGCCACTCGGAGTGATAAATCTCTCGGATAAACTCTGCTGCTAAGAGCCGAGCCACCTCCTCTCCAATAGCCTTTCTTTTCTGGACGGCGGACCGTCGAAGATGTTCTTTGACAGGTTTCACTTTTGAGTCGACTCGTAGGAGGTGCTTAGCCAGCCCCCTGGGAACACCCGGCATGTCAGAAGGCTTCCATGCAAAGATGTCCCGGTTCTCACGGAGGAACTGAATGAGCGCTTCTTCCTATTTGGAGTCAAGTGTTGTGGAGATATGAGTCGGAGCAGCACTGGGGTCAGTCGGGTGAATGTGAACCGGTTTTGTCTCACCGGACGACTGAAATGCTGATTCCGTAGTGGGCCTCTTGGCTCGAAACAAATCACTCGGGTCTGCGGTTTTCTGGTGTTCCTGCAGCTCTACCACTGCCATCTGAGCATCGGCGATCTTTGAGCCTTTCTGAAAGCACTCTTCCGCCTTCTTCCGATTGCCAGTAACAGTGATAACACTTTTGGGGCCAAGCATCTTCAATTTGAGGTACACATAACATGGTCGAGCCATAAAACGTGCATAAGTTGGCCTGCCCAGAATAGCGTGATAAGCACTCTGGAAATCCACAACTTCAAATGTCAACTTTTCTTTGCGGTAATTTTTGGAATCACCGAAAACCACATCAAGAGCAATTTGGCCGAGTGACTCAGCCTTCTTTCCAGGAATGACTCCATGAAAGCTCATGTTGCTGGTACTGAGTCTGGACATCAGAATACCCATCCCTTTCAACGTCTCTGCATATAGTATATTCAGGCCACTGCCACCATCCATCAAAACTTTAGTCAGTCGAGTGCCTTCGACGACTGGGTCGACCACCAAAGCTTGCCTCCCAGGGGTGGCTATGCGTGTCGGATGATCGGACTGGTCGAATGTGATGGCAGTCTGAGACCATTTCAGATAACTGGGTCTCGCCGGAGCAACCATATTCACTTCTCGGTTTATAACTTTCAATCGACTTTTGCTTTCAACGTCAGCAAAAATCATCAGGGTGGAATTGACTTGGGGATATCCATCATCACTATCTTCTTTGTCCTCAACTTTGTCCGACTCTTTTTCCTTATCTTTGGGCTGTTTCCCCTGGAATTGCTGGATCAAGAGCCGACACTGTCGAGTGGTATGTTTCGGGTAAATGAGTTTACCCTCCTCATCTTTCTTCGTGTGGATGTGGCACGGCAAATCCAACACGTCATTCCCTTCCTTGTCCTTCACCTTCTTAGGGTTCCAAGACCCTTTGGGCTTCCCTTTAAACTTTCCTTGAGTCACGGCCAAGGCTTCTCCAGGAGCAGCTGGCTCGGCTTTCCGCTTCTGCTTCCGACTGGAGTTCCCTCCTCCGGTTTCGTGGGCGACTGACTTGTGTTTGCCACTCTGGAGCCGATCCTCTTCCTCACCATTGGCATACTTGGTGGCAATTTCCATCATTCGACTCAGAGACATGTCTCCAGTTCGACCGAACTTCAGGTTTAGCTCTCTGTACTTAACGCCTCCTTGAAGGCACAGACTGCCTGGTGATCAGATACATTCTCTACCGTGTGATGCAATGTGATCCATCTCTGGATGTAATATCTCAAAGTTTCATTCGACTTCTGCACACAAGATTGCAGCTCTGTCAACCCTGCTGGTCGCTTGCAAGTTCCTTCAAATGTTCTGACAAACACTCGAGCCAGATCTTCCCAAGTGTAAATGCTGCTGGGTGCTAACTGATTCAACCATGCTCTAGCCAAACCCTCCAATATAAGAGGCGGGTGTTTCATGGCTACTTCATCGTTGCCGCCGCCAATCTGAACAGCCACTCGGTAGTCTTCAAGCCAAGTATCAGGCTTAGACTCACCAGTGAACTTACTGACTCCAGTCGCCAACCTGAAGTTGGGAGGAATCACCGCGACCCTGATGGCTCTGCTGAAACACTCTGGTCCTGAGACGTGTACTCTGCTGCTGGTGGGTACATCTCTGTCATGACCTTCTCGGTGAGCTCTGTTCCTGTCGACCAAACCTTGAACGATAATGGATCTCGCATCAAAGCCTGGTTCCCTGGGATCGACTGGAATCCTTCGCCCAACATTGTGATGGCGTCTGTCATCCTGCTGTCGAGGCGCGTACGATCCACTCCTTGGGGGAGGGGTAGGCACTCGACGCCGATCATCACTATCGAGTCGGTGATCGTACTGCTCATGGTTCTGGTGCAGATCACGCCGGTCTCCACGCCCCTCACGCCTCGGGGGCGATCTTGGGCTATGGCCGACTAGACTGTATTTGCAGCGCTAGATCTGCTGTGAATCCTATTCGGCGACTGTGATACAGCTGAATTTTGATCTCCTGCCGCCCGGAGTAATGCTTTGATCTGTAACAAGCCTCTGCCAGCCTCTGACTGGGAAGGCTGAATCGACTCTGCTATACGGGTTGCAGCTGCTAAATTCTGAAACGCAGTTCGATAACCTGAGTTGTGTTGGGGAACATAGTAATTTAAAAAAATTTCCTATGCACACGCAAGATCATGGTGATGATATAGCAACGAGAGGGGAGAGTGTTGTCTACGTACCCTCGTAGACTGAAGCGGAAGCGTTGACACAACATAGAGGAAGTAGTCGTACGTCTTCCCGGTCCAACCGATCCAAGCACCGTTACTCCGGCACCTCCGAGTTCTTGACACACCTACAGCTCGATGACGCACCCCGGGCTCCGATCCAGCAAAGCTTCGGGGAGGAGTTTCGTCAGCACGACGGCGTGGTGACGATCTTGATGTTCAACCGTCGCAGGGCTTCGCCTAAGCACCGCTACAATATGACCGAGGTGTAATATCGTGGAGGGGGGCACCGCACACGGCTAAGGAACGATCACGAAGATCAACTTCTGTATCCATGGGGTGCCCCCTGCCCCCGTATATAAAGGAGTGGAGGAGGGCAGGGCCGGCCCTCTCTATGGCGCGCCCTAGGGGAGTCCTACTCCTGTCGGGAGTAGGATTCCCCCTTTCCTAGTTCAACTAGGAATCCTTCCAAGTATTAGGAGTAGGAGACAAGGAAGGGGAAGAGAGAAGGGAAGGAAGGAGGGGGTGCGGCCCCT
>NC_057798.1:67696030-67749982 GCF_018294505.1 Triticum aestivum
TCTCTTTCCCGTATGGCCCAATAAGGCCCAATACTTCTCCCCCGTATTCCCGTAACTCCCCGGTACTCCGAAAAATACCCGAACCACTCGGAACCTTTCCGAACTCCGAATATAGTCGTCCAATATATCGATCTTTACGTCTCGACTATTTCGAGACTCCTCGTCATGTCCCTGATCTCATCCGGGACTCCGAACTCCTTCGGTACATCAAAACTCATAAACTCATAATATAACTGTCATCGAAACCTTAAGTGTGCGGACCCTACAGTTCGAGAAAAATGTAGACATGACCGAGACACATCTCCGGTCAATAACTAATAGCGGGATCTGGATGCCCATATTGGTTCCTACATATTCTACGAAGATCTTTATCGGTCAGACCGCATAGCAACATACGTTGTTCCCTTTGTCATCGGTATGTTACTTGCCCGAGATTCGATCGTCGGTATCCAATACCTAGTTCAATCTCGTTACCGGCAAGTCTCTTTACTCGTTCCGTAATACATCATCTCGCAACTAACTCATTAGTTGCATTGCTTGCAAGGCTTATGTGATGTGCATTACCGAGAGGGCCCAGAGATACCTCTCCGACATTCGGAGTGACAAATCCTAATCTCGAAATACGCCAACCCAACAAGTACCTTCGGAGACACCTGTAGAGCACCTTTATAATCACCCAGTTACGTTGTGACGTTTGGTAGCACACAAAGCGTTCCTCCGGTAAACGGGAGTTGCATAATCTCATAGTCATAGGAACATGTATAAGTCATGAAGAAAGCAATAGCAACATACTAAACGATCGGGTGCGAAGCTAACTGAATGGGTCATGTCAATCAGATCATTCAACTAATGATGTGATCCTGTTAATCAAATAACAACTCTTTGTCCATGGTTAGGAAACATAACCATCTTTGATTAACAAGCTAGTCAAGTAGAGGCATACTAGTGACACTCTGTTTGTCTATATATTCACACATGTATTATGTTTCCAGTTAATACAATTCTAGCATGAATAATAAACATTTATCATGAAATAAGGAAATAAATAATGACTCTATTATTGCCTCTAGGGCATATTTCCTTCAGTCTCCCACTTGCACTAGAGGCAATAATCTAGTTCACATCGCCATGTGATTTAACACCAACAATCATATCTGTATATGATTAACACCCATAGTTCACATCGTCATGTGACCAACACCCAAAGGGTTTACTAGAGTCAATAATCTAGTTCACATCGCTATGTGATTAACACCCAAAGAGTACAAAGGTATGATCATGTTTTGCTCGTGAGAGAAGTTTAGTCAACGGGCCTGTCACATACAGAGCCGTATGTATTTTGCAAATATTCTATGTCTACAATACTCTGCACGGAGCTACTCTAGCTAATTGCTCCCACTTTCAATATGTATCCAGATTGAGACTTAGAGTCATCTGGATTAGTGGCAAAACTTTCATCGACGTAACCCTTTACGAAGAACCTTTTGTCACTTCCATAATCGAGAAACATATCCTTATACTACTCAGGATAATTTTGACCACTGTCCAGTGATCTACTCCTAGATCACTACTGTACTCCCTTGTCAAACTCAGTGGTGGGGTATACAGTAGATCTGGTATACAACATGGCATACTTTATAGAACCTATGGCTGAGGCATAGGGAATGACTTTCATTCTCTTTCTATCTTCTGCCGTGGTCAGGCTTTGAGTTTTACTCAATTGCACACCTTGTAACACATGAAAGAACTCTTTCTTTGACTGTTCCATTTTGAACTACTTCAAAATCTTGTCAAGGTATTTACTCATTGAAAAAACTTATCAAGCGTCTTGATCTATCTCTATCGATCTTGATGCTCAATATGTAAGCAGCTTTACCGAGGTCCTTCTTGGAAAAACTCCTTTCAAATACTCCTTTATGCTTTACAGAATAATTCTACATCATTTCTGATCAACAATATGTCATTCACATATACTTATCAGAAATGTTGTATTGCTCCCACTCACTTTCTTGTAAATACAGGCTTCACCGCAAGTCTGTATAAAACTATATGCTTTGATCAACTTATCAAAGCGTATATTCCAACTCCGAGATGCTTGCACCAGTCCATAGATGGATCGCTGGAGCTTGCATATTTTGTCAGCACCTTTAGGATTGACAAAACCTTCTGGTTGCATCATATACAACTCTTCTTTAAATCCATTAAGGAATGTAGTTTTGTTTATCCATTTGCCAGATTTCATAAAAATGCGGCAATTGCTAACATGATTTGGACAGACTTAAGCATCGCTACGAGTAAGAAAATTTCATCGTAGTCAACACCTTGAACTTTGTCAAGAAACTTTTTTCGACAAGTCTAGCTTTGTAGATAGTAACACTACTATCAACATCCGTCTTCCTCTTGATGATCCATTTATTTTCTATGATTTGCCGATCATCAGGCAAATCCATCAAAGTCCATACTTTGTTCTCATACATGGATCATATCTCAGATTTCATGGCCTCAAACCATTTTGCGGAATCTGGGCTCATCATCGCTTCCTCATAGTTCATAGGTTCGTCATGGTCAAGTAACATGACCTCCAGAATGGGATTACCGTACCACTCTGGTGCGGATCTCACTCTGGTTGACCTACGAGGTTCGGTAATAACTTGATCTGAAGTTACATGATCATCATCATTAGCTTCCTCACTAATTGGTGTAGTAGTCACAGGAACAGATTTCTGTGATGAACTACTTTCCAATAGGTATAATTACCTTATCAAGTTTCAACTTTCCTCCCACTCACTTCTTTCAAGAGAAACTCCTTCTCTAGAAAGGATCCATTCTTAGCAACGAATGTCTTGCCTTCGGATCTGTGATAGAAGGTGTACCCAACAGTCTCCTTTGGGTATCCTATGAAGACATATTTCTCCGATTTGGGTTTGAGCTTATCAGGATGAAACTTTTTCACATAAGCATCACAACCCAAAACTTTACGAAACGACAACTTTGGTTTCTTGCTAAACCACAGTTCATATAGTGTCATCTCAACGGATTTAGATGGTGCCCTATTTAACGTGAATGCAACTGTCTCTAATGCATGATCCCAAAACGATATTGGTAAATCGGTAAGAAACATCATAGATTGTACTATATCCAATAAAGTACGGTTATGACGTTCGGACACACCATTATGATGTGGTGTTCCAGGTGGCATGAATTTGTGAAACTATTTCACGTTGTTTTAACTGAAGACCAAACTCGTAACTCAAATATTGGTCTCCGCAATCAGATCGTAGAAACCTTATTTTCTTGTCACGATGATTTTCCACTTCACTCTGAAATTCTTTGAACTTTTCAAATGTTTCAGACTTATGTTTCATCAAGTAGATATACCCATATCTGCTCAAATCATCTGTGAAGGTCAGAAAATAACGATACCCGCCGCGAGCCTTAACACTCATCGGATCGCATACATCAGTATGTATTATTTCCAATAAGTCAGTTGCTCGCTCCATTGTTCCGGAGAACGGAGTCTTAGTTATCTTTCCCATGAGGCATGGTTCGCAAGCATCAAGTGATTCATAATCAAGTGATTCCAAAATCCCATCAGCATGGAGTTTCTTCATGCGCTTTACACCAATATGGCCTAAACGGCAGTGCCACAAATAAGTTGCACTATCATTATTAACTTTGCATCTTTTGGTTTCAATATTATGAATATGTGTACCACTACGATCGAGATCCAATGAACCATTTTCATTGGGTGTGTAACCATATAAGGTTTTATTCATGTAAACAGAACAACAGTTTATTCTCTTACTTAAATGAATAACCGTATTGCAATAAACATGATCAAATCATATTCATGCTCAATGCAAACACCAAATAACATTTATTTAGGTTCAACACTAATCCCGAAAGTATAGGGAGTGTGCGATGATGATCATATCAATCTTGAAACTACTTTCAACACACATCGTCACTTCACCCTTAACTAGTTTCTGTTTATTCTGCAACTCCCGCTTCGAGTTACTATTCTTAGCAACTGAACCAGTACCAAATACTGAGGGGTTGCTATAAACACTAGTAAAGTACACATCAATAACATGTATATCAAATATACCTTTGTTCACTTTGCCATCCTTCTTATCCGCCAAATACTTGGGGCAGTTCTGCTTCCAGTGACCAGTCCCTTTGCAGTAGAAGCACTTAGTCTCAGGCTTAGGTCTAGACTTGGGCTTCTTCACTTGAGCAGTAACTTGCTTGCCGTTCTTCTTGAAGTTCCCTTCTATCCCTCTGCCCTTTTCTTGAAACTAGTGGTCTTGTTAACCATCAACAATTGATGTTCTTTCTTGATTTCTACCTTCATCGATTTCATCATCATGAAAAACTCGGGAATCATTTTCATCATCCCTTGCATACTATAGTTCATCACGAAGTTCTACTAACTTGGTGATGGTGACTAGAGAATTCTGTCAATCACTATCTTATCTGGAAGATTAACTCCCACTTGATTCAAGCGATTGTAGTACCCAGACAATCTGAGCACATGCTCACTAGTTGAGCGATTCTCTTCCATCTTTTAGCTATAGAACTTGTTGGAGACTTCATATCTCTCAACTCGGGTATTTGCTTGAAATATTAACTTCAACTCCTGGAACATCTCATATGGTCCATGACTTTCAAAACGTCTTTGAAGTCCCGATTCTAAGCCATAAAGCATGGTGCACAAAACTATCAAGTAGTCATCATATTGAGCTATCCAAACGTTCATAATGTCTGCATCTGCTCCTGCAATAGGTCTGTCACCTAGCGGTGCATCAAGGACATAATTCTTCTGTGCAGCAATGAGGATAAACCTCAGATCACGGATCCAATCCGCATCATTGCTACTAACATATTTCAACACAATTTTCTCTAGGAACATATCAAAATAAACATATGAAAGCAACAACGCAAGCTATTGATCTACAACATAATTTGCAAAATACTACCAGGACTAAGTTCATGATAAATTAAAGTTCAATTAATCATATTACTTTAGAACTCCCACTTAGACAGACATCTCTCAAGTCATCTAAGTGATCAAGTGATCCAAATCAACTAAACCATAACCGATCATCACGTGAGATGGAGTAGTTTTCAATGGTGAACATCACTATGTTGATCATATCTACTATATGATTCACGCTCGACCTTTCGGTCTCCATGTTCCGAGGCCATATCTGCATATGCTAGGCTCGTCAAGTTTAACCTGAGTATTCTGCGTGTGCAAAACTGGCTTGCACCCGTTGTAGATGGACGTAGAGCTTATCACACCCGATCATCACGTCGTGTCTGGGCACGACGAACTTTGGCAACGGTGCATACTCAGGGAGAACACTTCTTGATAATTTTTTAGTGAGAGATCATCTTAAAATGCTACCATCAATCAAAGCAAGATAAGATGCATAAAGGATAAACATCACATGCAATCAATATAAGTGATATGATATGGTCATCATCATCTTGTGCTTGTGATCTCAATCTTCGAAGCACCGTCGTGATCACCATCGTCACCAGCGCGACACCTTGATCTCCATCGTAGCATCGTTGTCATTTACGCCATCTATTGCTTCTACGACTATCGCTACCGCTTAGTGATAAAGTAAAGCAATTATAGGGCGTTTGCATTTCATACAATAAAGCGACAACCATATGGCTCCCTCCACTTGCCGATAACTTCGATTACAAAACATGATCATCTCATAAAATAAAATATAGCATCACGTCTTGACCATATCACATCACAACATGCCCTGCAAAAACAAGTTAGACGTCCTCTACTTTGTTGTTGCAAATTTTACGTGGCTGCTACGGGCTGAGCAAGAACCGTTGTTACCTACGCATCAAGACCACAACGATAGTTCGTCAAGTTAGTGCTGTTTTAACCTTCGCAAGGACCGGGCGTAGCCACACTCGGTTCAACTAAAGTTGGAGAAACTGACACCCGCTAGTCACCTGTGTGCATAGCACGGCGGTAAAACCAGTCTCGCGTAAGCGTACGCGTAATGTCGGTCCGGGCCGCTTCATCCAACAATACCGCCGAACCAAAGTATGACATGCTGGTAAGCAGTATGACTTATATCGCCCACAACTCACTTGTGTTCTACTCGTGCATATAACATCAACGCATAAAACCTGGCTCTCATACCACTGTTGGGGAACATAGTAATTTCAAAAAATTTCCTATGCACACGCAAGATCATGGTGATGATATAGCAACGAGAGGGGAGAGTGTTGTCTATGTACCCTGGTAGACCGAAGCGGAAGCGTTGACGCAACATAGAGGAAGTAGTCGTACGTCTTCCCGGTCCAACCGATCCAAGCACCGTTACTCCGGCACCTCCGAGTTCTTGACACACGTACAACTCGATGACGCACCCCGGGCTTCGATCCAGCAAAGCTTCGGAGAAGAGTTTCGTCAGCACGACGGCGTGGTGACGATCTTGATGTTCAACTGTCGCAGGGCTTCACCTAAGCACCGCTACAATATGACCGAGGTGTAATATCGTGGAGGGGGGCGCCGCACACGGCTAAGGAATGATCACGAAGATCAACTTCTGTATCCATGGGGTGCCCCCTGCCCCCGTATATAAAGGAGTGGAGGAGGGGAGGGCTGGCCCTCTCTATGGCGCGCCCTAGGGGAGTCCTACTCCCGCCGGGAGTAGGATCCCCCCTTTCCTAGTCCAACTAGGAATCCTTCCAAGTATTAGGAGTAGGAGACAAGGAAGGGGAAGAGAGAAGGGAAGGAAGGAGGGGGTGCGGCCCATCCCCCTAGCCCAATTCGGACTAGGCCATGGGGGGGCGCGCGGCCTGCCCTAGGTAGCCTCTCTCTCTTTCCCGTATGGCCCAATAAGGCCCAATACTTCTCCCCCGTATTCCCGTAACTCCCCGGTACTCCGAAAAATACCCGAACCACTCGGAACCTTTCCGAACTCCGAATATAGTCGTCCAATATATCGATCTTTATGTCTCGACCATTTCGAGACTCCTCGTCATGTCCCCGATCTCATCCGGGACTCCGAACTCCTTCGGTACATCAAAACTCATAAACTCATAATATAACTGTCATCGAAACCTTAAGTGTGCGGACCCTACGGTTCGAGAACAATGTAGACATGACCGAGACACGTCTCCGGTCAATAACCAATAGCGGGACCTGGATGCCCATATTGGTTCCTACATATTCTACGAAGATCTTTATCGGTCAGACCGCATAACAACATACGTTGTTCCCTTTGTTATCGGTATGTTACTTGCCCGAGATTCGATCGTCGGTATCCAATACCTAGTTCAATCTCGTTACCGGCAAGTCTCTTTACTCATTCCGTAATACATCATCTCGCAACTAACTCATTAGTTGCATTGCTTGCAAGGCTTATGTGATGTGCATTACCGAGAGGGCCCAGAGATACCTCTCCGACATTCGGAGTGACAAATCCTAATCTCGAAATACGCCAACCCAACAAGTACCTTCGGAGACACCTGTAGAGCACCTTTATAATCACCCAGTTACGTTGTGACGTTTGGTAGCACAAAAAGTGTTCCTCCGGTAAATGGGAGTTGCATAATCTCATAGTCATAGGAACATGTATAAGTCATGAAGAAAGCAATATCAACATACTAAACGATCGGGTGCTAAGCTAACTGAATGGGTCATGTCAATCTGATCAGTCAACTAATGATGTGATCCCTTAATCAAATAACAACTCTTTGTCCATGGTTAGGAAACATAACCATCTTTGATTAACAAGCTAGTCAAGTAGAGGCATACTAGTGACACTCTGTTTGTCTATATATTCACACATGTATTATGTTTCCGGTTAATACAATTCTAGCATGAATAATAAACATTTATCATGAAATAAGGAAATAAATAATGACTTTATTATTGCCTCTAGGGCATATTTCCTTCAAGTTGGTGGTAGAAAGAGTTGACGTCGACTGGATTCTGGAACCGTTGCCGCGCACGCTCGTTGAGTGCTCGCTGGAGGTTCTCCAGTCGAGTGCGCTTAGCCAAGTTGGCCAAGCGCGCATCCTCTAAGGCACGAGCCTCGGGGGTTTCTCCAACGATAGGAGTGTGCAGCACATCCATGTTCTGGCGGTGAAGATCTTCCCCCTGCAGTGGAGGGGCTCGGGGAGATATTCTTCATGGGCATGCGACGGATCGCCTCCGCCGTCGCCTCTGGCGGTGCGGGGAAAACCGGGAGGACTGCATGGTCCATCGACCATAAGAACCTCCACCGCTGGATCACTGCTATTGCACTCGGATGTAGTCTCTGCAGAGTGAGTCGATAGGTCGAACAGGCCGTAGAGAGATTCGTCGGGCTCGATTGCCGCGACTTGGGGGGTGGCCAACTAGTGAGCCACCGCGTGCCTCACCCACCTCTGAAGCCTCGACCGACCGAAGCGCTTGCGCCGGCGGGAAACAGGGAGGGAGGACGACACAGGGGTCGACCGATACTGGGTCGACAGTTGCCGCAGGAGGATGCTGCGGACGCACACGTGAAAGTGCGTCGCTCCGTGGACTAGGAGTGCGTCGACGTTGAGCGGCGCCTCCTGAAGCCAAGCGGAGTCATCAGCGATGAACGGGAGCGCGCCGAGATGGATCTCGCGGCCCTCAATCAAAACTCCGCCTGAAACCATGATGAAGGAGACCGGAAAAAATCGCAACTTCTCCAATAAGTTGCTAAGACACCGGCCCCATGGTGGGCACCAACTGTCGTGGTTCTAAGTCTGACAGTAGTGTAGGGGGATAGGAATGGAGAGGCAAGATCCTAGCTATGGAGTAGTTGTATACGCAAGGGATTTACAAGTTCAGGCCCTTCTCGGAGGAAGTAACATCCCTACGTCTCGGAGCCCAGAGGCGGTCGACTGGATTATGTGCGTATGAGTTACAGGGGTGCGAACCCTTTACACTGAGGAGGGGGCTGGCTTATATAGAGTCCGCCAGACCCCTCTGGCCCTCAGTTATGCAGGGTTTAAGATACATTAAGATCGGGCGTTACTGGTAGCGCTACAAATAAAGTGCTATGATGACCATAAAAGCTACTTAATGACTGACCGTTGGCGTGCAGAGTGACTTTAGGTCTCCTGGCTGTCAAGTGGATGGCTTCATGGTCGAGTGTCTTTGAGTCCGCCGAGTGGAACATTTCTGGGTCGATTGAAAGGTGATTTCTTCTAGAGATGTCCTTGGGGAGGGTATCTTGGACAGGTACATGACCCTACCCTGGGTATAGAGCTTCATCAATAACCTTTTAACGGTTCAGCTAGATTTGCCCTAAGAACACATCTCCACAGAAGGGAGGGCCTCCACCTCTAGTGTGCCTCCTCTACTCTGCATCGAATCCTCTGCTCCATGTTGAATCTTTCACTAGTGGAATGTTAGGCGGGGCATGGGTATACTAGGTTGCATCCCTCCTGGCCTCGTCGTCCCCATACCAAGGTAATAAATGAATCGAGGCAACCTTACTAGATCATATCTTCTCAGCGCGATCGCAAGAACCAAGAGGGTAGGGACTAGGATGCAGAATTTGCGCCACAAATTCGAGCATCGGCTCCTCGAAGGGCGTAAAAGCAATGAGCCTGAAGTCCGAAACTTTAAACCATAAATTGAATAGTCAAAGTGGATCCACCTAGTCAATAGATTGAGACACAACCAACTTACTCAAAAAATTAGGGCTAAGAGCAACTCCAACTCCCATATCCCTAAAAAGACAGTCGTTTACAAGAAGTTGGGGGCAAAAAAGTTCCTCAATAGCACTGATAACCCACAAGTGTAGGCGGTCAATTGTAGTTTTTTCGATAAATAAGAGTGTCAAACCCAACAAGGAGCGAATGGTAGAACTTATATTCTCTTCAAGTTCTATCGACCACCGCTACAACTCTACGCACACTTAACGTTCACTTTACCTAGAAAAAGTATGAAACTATTTTGCGGGGATAAAACTAGAAGTACTTTGTGAGAATAAAATTAGGAGTAATTTACAAGATAATAAAAGTTAGTTGTTTAGTAGAAAGCATTTTGTAGAACCATGAGAAAGATTGTCCATAGGCAATTGAATATAACATGATAGATACTCATCATATGCAATGAGGGAGAGACATACGTCAACACACTTTTCGTACTTGGATCATATGAACTTATGATTGGAACTCTAGCAAGCATCCACAACTACTAAAGATCATTAAGATAAAACCCAACCATAGCATTGATATGTCTCTGTTGTATCTATAGTTTTTGATTGTTTCATGCCAATATTTTACAACTTTCACATACTTTTGCCAATAATTTATCTAATTTTCTTGGACTAACATATTAATCCAGTGCCCAGTGTCAGTTCCTATTTATTGCTGTGTTTTATTTCGTAGAAAATCCATATCAAGTGAAGTCCAAATGCGATAAAAATTTATAAAGATTTATTTTGGTTTATATGTGATTTTTGGGAAAAAGAATCAACATGAGATGATGCTCGAGGTGCCCACAAGCTCAGACGACACACCCCTACCCTAGGCATGCCGGGCAGGCTTGTGGGGCCCCTGTAAGGTAGTTGGTGCCCTTCTTTCGTCGTAAGAAAGATAATATCTGGATAAAAATCCCCTTAAAAGTTTAGCCCAATCGGAGTCATGGATCTCCATGATTTAAAAACGGTGAAGAGCAAGAAAACAGGAACGCGAATCAGAAGAGAACAGAGAGAGATATCCAATATCGGAGGGGATCCTGCCCTTTCGGAGCCATGAATGCCAAGGACCAGAGGGGAAACCCTCCTCCCATCTAGGGGGAATTCCAAGGAAGAAGAAGAAGAAGGAGGGGCTCTCTCCTCCTCTCTCCCAGTGGCGTCGGAACATCGCTGGAGCAATCATCGTGTGATGACGATCTACTCCAACAACTCCGTCATCTTCCATAACACCTTCATCACCTTCCCTCCTCTATATTAAGCAAATGTTAAGTATGCGTAGAGTTGGTGGTCGATAAAACTTGAAGGGAATATAATTCTACCTTTAGCTCCTCCTTGGGTGTTGGAGAACGTAGTAATAATTCAAAAAAATTCCTACGTTTCACCAAGATCAATCTAGGAGATGCTAGCAACGGGAGAGAGGGAATGCATCTTCATACCCTTGAAGATCGCTAAGCGGAAGCGTTACAAGAATGCGGTTGATGGAGTCGTACTCGCGGCGATTCAAATCGCGGAAGATTCGATGTAGCGCCGAAAGGACGGCACCTTCGCGTTCAACACATGTACATCCCGGGGACGTCTCCTCCTTCTTGATCCAACAAGGGGTGAGGAGAAGTTGAGGGAGAACTCTGGCAGCACGACGGCGTGGTGGTGGTGGAGCTCATGGTTCTCCGGCAGGGCTTCGCCAAGCACTAAGGAGAAGGAAGAGGTGTAGGAAGGAGAGGAAGGGCAGCACCAGGGTGTGTAAGGGTGTGGCTGCCCTCTCTCTCCCTCACTATATATAGGGGAAGGGAGGAGGAGGAGGCGCCCCAGGGTTTCCCCTAGGTGGGGCGGCGGCTAGGGCAGATTGGATCTCCCTAGGGAAACCCTAGGGAGACTTGCCCCCCAAGCCAAGCAGGTGGAGGCGCCCCACCTCCCCAAGCAACGTGGGAAAGGGTGTTGGGGCGCACAGCCCCGTAGTGGGCTGGTTTTCCCCCTCCCTTTGGCCCATGAGGCCCTGCAACACTTGTTGGGGCCCCCGAAAACACCTTTTCGTCATGCTGGCCATAGCCCGGTACCTCCGAACTCCAATACCCTTCGTCCAATATATCGATATTCACCTCCTGACCACTTCGGAGTTCCTCGTCACGTCCGGGATGTCATCCGGGACACCGAACAGCCTTCGGTAACCACACACTATTCCCATTACAACTCTAGCGTCACCGAACCTTAAGTGTGTAGACCCTACGGGTTCGGGAACCATGCAAACATGACAGAGATACCTCTCCAGACAATAACCAATAGCGGGATCTGGATACCCATATTGGCTCCCACATGTTCCACGATGATCTCATCAGATGAACTACTATGTCGGGGATTCAATCAATCCCGTACACAATTCCCTTTGTCCATCGGTATGCTACTTGCCTGAGATTCGATCGTCGGTATCCTCGTACCTCGTTCAATCTTGTTACCGGCAAGTCTCTTTACTCTTTTCATAATGCATGATCCAGTGGCTAACTCCTTAGTCACATTGATCTCATTATGATGATGCATTACCGAGTGGGCCCAGAGATACCTCTCCGTCATACGGAGTGACAAATCCTAGTCTTGATTCGTGCCAACCCAACAGACACTTTCGGAGATACCTGTAGTGCACCTTTATAGTCTCCCAGTTATGTTGTGATGTTTGATACACCCAAAGCATTCCTACGGTATCCGGGAGTTGCACAATCTCATGGTCTAAGGAAAGATACTTGACATTAGAAAAGCTCTAGCAAACGAACTACACGATCTTGTGCTATTCTTAGGATTGGGTCTTGTCCATCACATCATTCTCCTAATGATGTGATACCGTTATCAACGACATCCAATGTCCATGGTCAGGAAACCACAACCATCTATTGATCAACGAGCTAGTCAACTAGAGGCTCACTAGGGACATATTGTGGTCTATGTATTCACACATGTATTATGGTTTCCAATTAATACAATTATAGCATGAATAATAGATAATTATCATGACCAAGGAAATATAACAATAACCAATTTATTATTGCCTCTAGGGCATATTTCCAGAAGTCTCCCACTTGCACTAGAGTCAACAATCTAGTTCACATCACTATGTGATTGTAATGAATCCAACACCCATGGGGTTTGATCATATCTTGCTCGTGAGAGAGGTTATTAGACAACGGGTATGAACCTTTCAAATCCGTGTGTGCTTTACAAATCTCTATGTCATCTTGTAGATGCAGCTACCATGCGTCATTTGGAACTATCCCAAATAACTGCTCTACTATATGAATCCGGTTTACTACTTAGAGTCATCCGTATTAGTGTCAAAGTTTGCATCAATGTAACCCTTTACGACGAACTCTTGTACCACCTCCATAATCGAGAAAAAAAATCCTTAGTCCGCTAGTTACTAAGGATAACTTTTACCGCTATCCAGTGATCCATTCCTGTATCACTGTTGTACCCCTTGACTTACTCATGGCAAGGCACACTTCAGGTGCGGTACACAGCACATCATACTGTAGAGCCTACGTCTAAAGCATAGGGGATGACCTTCGTCCTTTCTCTCTCTTCTGCCGTGGTCAGGTCTTAAGTCTTACTCAATACTCACACCTTATAACACAGCCAAGAACTCCTTCTTTGCCAATCTATTTTGAAGTCCTTCAAAATCTTGTCATGATATGTATTCATTTGAAAGTACTATTAAGCATTTTTGATCTATCCTTATAGATCTTGATGCTCAAAGTTCAAGTAGCTTAATCCAGGTTTTCCATTGAAAAACCACTTTTCAAACAACACTATAAGCTTTCTAGAAATTCTACATCATTTCCGACAACAATATGTCAACAACATATACTCATCAGAAATTCTATAGTGCTCCCACTCATTTCTTTGGAAATACAAGTTTCTCATAAACTTTGTATAAGCCCAAAATCTTCGATCATCTCATCAAAGCGTATATTCCAACTCCAAGATGCTTACTCCAGTCCTTAGAAGGATTGTTGGAGCTTTGCATACTTGTTAGCATCTTTCAGGATTGACAAAACCTTCTGGTTGTATCACATACAACCTTTCCTTCAGAAAATCGTCGAGGAAACAATGTTTTGACATCCTATCTGCAAGATTTCATAAATAATGCAATAACTGCTAATATAATTCCAACAGACTCTTAGCATTGCTACGAGTGAGAAAGTCTCATCGTAGTCAACTTCTTGAACTTGTCGGAAAACATCTTAGCAACAAGTCGAGCTTTCTTAATGGTGACACTTACCATCATTGTCTATCTTCCTTTTAAAATCCATCTGTACCCAATAGCCTTATGACCATCAAGTAGTTCTGCCAAAGTCTACACTTTCTTTTCATACATGGATCCTCTCTCAGATTTTATGGCCTCGAGCCATTCATTGAAATCCAGGCCCACCATCGCTTCTCCATAGCTCGTAGGTTCATTGTTGTCCAACATGACCTCCAAGACAGGATTACCGTACCACTCTGAAGCAGTCCGCGTCCCTGTCAACCTACGAGGTTTGGTAGTGACTTGATCCAAAGTTTCATGATTACTATCATTAGCTTCCACTTCAATTAGTGTAGGCGCCACAGGAACAACTTCATGTGCCCTGCTACACACCGATTGAAGTGATGGTTCAATAACCTCATCAAATCTCCACCATCGTCCCACTCAATTCTTTTGAGAGAAACTTTTCCTTGAGAAAGGACCTGCTACCTCTTGAGCACTGCGTTGGTTTTCCCTTGAAGAGGAAAGGGTGATGCAACAAAGTAGCGTAAGTATTTCCCTCAGTTTTTGAGAACCAAGGTATCAATCCAGTAGGAGGCTCCTGAAAAGTCCCTCGTACCTACACAAACAAACAAGAACCTCGCAACCAACGCGATAAAGGGGTTGTCAATCCCTTCGCGGTAACTTGCGAAAGTGATATCTGATAGAGATAATAAGATAAGATAAATATTTTTGGTATTTTTATGATATAGATTGAAAAGTAAAGATTGCAAAATAAAGTAGATTGGAAACTTATATGATAAAAGATAGACCTGGGGGCCATAGGTTTCACTAGTGGCTTCTCCCAAGATAGCATAAGTATTACAGTGGGTGAACAAATTACTGTCGACCAATTGATAGAAAAGTGCATAGTTATGAGAATATCTAGGCATGATCATGTATATAGGCATCACGTCTGCAACAAGTAGACCAAAACAATTCTGCATCTACTACTATTACTCCACACATCGACCGACTCCTGCCTGCATCTAGAGTATTAAGTTCATAAGAACAGAGTAACACATTAAGAAAGATGACATGATGTAGAGGGATAAACTCAAGCAATATGATATAAACCCCATCTTTTTATCCTCGATGGCAACAATACAATATGTGCCTTGCTGCCCCTAATATCACTGGGAAAGGACACCACAAGATTGAACCCAAAGCTAAGCACTTCTCTCATTGCAAGAAAGATCAATCTAGTAGGCCAAACCAGGCTGATAATTCGAAGAGACTTGCAAAGATAACCAATCACACATAAAAGAATTCAGAGGAGATTCAAATATTTCTCATAGATAAACTTGATCATAAACCCACAATCCATCAAATCTCGACAAACACACTGCAAAAAGAGTTACATCGAATAGATCTCCAAGAAGATCGAGGAGAACTTTGTATTGAGATTCAAAGAGAGAGAAGAAGCCATCTAGATAATAACTATGGACCCGAAGGTCTGTGGTAACTAATCACAACTCATCGGAGAGGCTATGGTGTTGATGTACAAGCCCTCCATGCTCGATTCCCCCTCCGGTGGATCACCGACGAGGGCTCCAAGATGGGATCTTGCGGATACAGAAGGTTGCGGCGGTGGAAATAGGGTTTCGTGGTGCTCCTGGATGTTTTCGGGGTACGTGGATATGTATAGGCGAAGGAGGTAGGTCAGGGGAGCTACAAGGGGCCCACGAGGGTGGGGGGCGTGCCCACCCGCCTAGGCCGCGCCCTCCTGCCTTGTGGTCGCCTCGGCTGCTTCTTGACGTCAACTCCAAGTGTCTTGGATTGCGTTTGTTCCAAAAAGATCGCTCCTGAAGGTTTCCTTCGTTTGGACTCCGTTTGATACTCCTTTTCTTTGAAACACTGAAGTAGGCAAAAAAACAGCAATTCAGGTTGGGGCTCCTGTTAGGTTAGTCCCAAAAATGATATAAAAGTGTAAAGTAAAGCCCATAAACATCCAAAACGGGTAATATAATAGCATGGGACAATAAAAAATTATAGATACGTTGGAGACGTATCAAGCATCCCCAAGCTTAATTCCTGCTCGTCCTCGAGTAGGTAAATGATAAAAACAGAATTTTTGATGTGGAATGCTACCTAGCATATTTCTCAATGTAATTTTTTTATTGTGGCATGAATGTTCAGATCCAAATGATTCAAGACAAAAGTTCATATTGACATAAGAAATAGTAATACTTCAAGCATACTAACAAGGCAATCATGTCTTCTCAAAATAACATGGCTAAAGAAAGTTCGTCCCTACAAAATCATATAGTTAGGCTATGCTTCATTTTCATCACACCAAATACTCCCATCAAGCACAACCCCGGTTTCAGCAAAGCAATTGGTTCATACTTTTTAATGCGCTTCAGCCTTTTTCAACTCTCACACAATACATGAGCGTGAGCCATGGATATAGCACTATGGGTGGAATAGAATATGTTGATGGAGGTTGTGTGGAGAAGACAAAAAAGGAGAAAGTCTCACATTGACGAGGCTAATCAACGGGCTATGGAGATTCCCATCAATTGATGTCAACATGAGGAGTAGGGATTGCCATGCAACAGATGCACTAGAGCTATAAATGTATGTAAGCTCAACAAAAGAAACTAAGTGGGTGTGCATCCAACTTGCTTGCTCACGAAGAACTATGGCATTTTGAGGAAGCCCATCGTTGGAATATACAAGCCAAGTTCTATAATGAAAAATTCCCACTAGTATATGAAAGTGACAACATAAGAGACTCTCTATATGAAGGACATGGTGCTACCATGAAGCACAAGTGTGGAAAAAGATAGTAACTTTGCCCCCCTTTTTTATTTTCTTTTTTTGGGGCCTTCCTTTTTTATTTGGCCTTTCTTTTCTTTTTCTTTTTTATTGGCCTTTCCCTTTTTTATTTGGCATTTCTTTTTATAAGGGACAATGCTCTAATAATGATGATCATCACACTTCTATTTATTTACAACTCATTGGTTACAACTTGATACTAGAACAAGATATGACTCTATATGAATGCCTCCGGCGGTGTACCGGGATGGGCAATGAATCAAGAGTGACATGTATGAAAAATTATGCATGGTGGCTTTGCCACAAATACGATGTCAACTACATGATCATGCAAGGCAATATGACAATGATGATGCGTGTCATGATGAAAGGAACGGTGGAAAGTTGCATGGCAATATATCTTAGGAAGGCTATGGAAATGCCATAATAGGTAGGTATGGTGGCTGTTTTGAGGAAGATATAAGGAGGTTTATGTGTGGTAGAGCGTATCGTATCACGGGGTTTGCATGCACCGGCGAAGTTTGCACCAACTCTCAAGGTGAGAAAGGGCAATGCACGGTACCGAAGAGGCTAGCAATGAAGGAAGGGTAAGAGTGCGTATAATCCATGGACTCACTTTAGTCATAAAGAACTCATATACTTGTTGCAAAAGTTTTATTAGCCCTCGAAGCAAAGTACTACTATGCATGCTCCTAGGGGGGAGGTTGGTAGGAGTTAACCATCGCGCGCCCCCAACCTCCACACATAAGGAAGGCAATCAAAAGAGCACCCCATGCAACAAATTTGTTACACAACTTTTACCATACGTGCATGCTACGGGACTTGCCAACTTCATCACAAGTATTCTTTAAATTCACAATTAACCAACTAGCATGACTCTAATATCACCACCTCTATATCTCAAAACAATTATCAAGCATCAAATTGATCATAGCATCCAATTCACTTCCTATGTTAGTTTTTATTATACCCAACTTGGATGCCCATCATTCTAGGACCAATTTTATAACCATAGAAAATACCATGATCAACAATTTCTACAAAATAAAACCACTGCCGTGCTCTAAAAGATATAAGTCAAGCACTAGAGCAAAAATTATCTAGCTCAAAAGATATAAGTGAAGCACATAGAGTATTCTAATAAATTCCGAATCATGTGTGTCTCCCCCAAAAGGTGTGTACAGCAAGGATGATTGTGGTAAACTAAAAATCAAAGACTCATATCATACAAGACGCTCCAAGCAAAACACATATCATGTGGTGAATAAAAATATAGCTCCAAGTAAAGTTACCGATAGATGAAGACGAAAGAGGGGATGCCTTTCGGGGCACCCCCAAGCTTAGGCTTTTGGTTGTCCTTGAATTATCTTGGGGTGGCATGGGCATCCCCAATATTAGGCTCTTGCCACACCTTATTCAATAGTCCATCAAATCTTTACCCAAAACTTGAAAACTTCACAAAATAAAACTCAACAGGAAATCTCATAAGCTCCGTTAGTGGAAGAAAGAAAGACCACCACTTACGGTACTGTAATGAACTCATTATTTATTTATATTTGTGTTAAACCTAATTTATTCCAACTTCTCTATGGTTCATACCCCCCAATACTAGCCATAGATTCATCAAAATAAGCAAACAACACACGAAAAACAGAATCTGTCAAAAACAGATCAGTCTGTAGAAATCTGTAACTTTCGAATACTTCTGGAACTCTAAAAATCCTACCAAAATAGGAAGTAGTGGGCAATTCATCTATTGATCTACTGCAAAAATAATCAGCTAAAAATCACGTTTCTGTGATTTATTAAAATTATTCTCGTGTGCGCAAAAGTTTCTGTTTTTCAGCAGAATCAAATTAACTACCACCGTAGGTTATCCTATAGGTTCTACTTGGCACAAACACTAATTAAAACATAAAACCACATCTAAACAGAGGCTAGATGAATTATTTATTACTAAACAGAAGCAAAAGGCAAGGAACAAAAATAAAATTGGGTTGCCTCCCAACAAGCGCTATCGTTTAACGCTCCTACCTAGGCATAAAAGCGAGGATAGATCTAAGTATTGCCATCTTTGGTATTCAATTCATAAGTAGCTCGCATAATAGATTCATGCGGTAATTTTACTTTATTTATAGGGAAGTGCTCCATGCCTTTCCTTAATGGAAATTGGAATCTAATATTCCCTTCCTTCATATCAATATTTGCACCAATCGTTCTAAGGAAAGGTCTACCAAGAATAATAGGACATGAAAGATTGCAATCTATATCAAGAACGGTAAAATATATGGGCACATAATTCCTATTTGCAACAATAAGAACATCATTAATCCTTCCCATAGGTTTCTTAATAGTTGAATCCGCAAGGTGCACATTTAAAGAGCAATCATCAAATTCATGGAAACCTAGCATTCGGAATCGTGGAAACACTAGCACCCAAATCACACAAAGCATAGCATTCATGATCTTTAATTTTAATTTTAATAGTGGGTTCCCACTCATCATAAAGTTTTCTATGTATAGAAACTTCCAATTCAAGTTTTTCTTCATAAGATTGCATCAAGGCATCAACAATATGTTTGGTAAAAGCTTTATTTTGACTATAAGCATGAGGAGAATTCAACACGGATTACAACAAGGAAATACAATCTATTAAATAACAATTATCATAATTAAATTCCTTGAAATCCATAATAGTGGGTGTCGGTGTCAAAACCGGCGGATCTCGGGTAGGGGGTCCCGAACTGTGCGTCTAGGCGGATGGTAACAGGAGACAAGGGACACGATGTTTTACCCAGGTTCGGGCCCTCTCGATGGAGGTAAAACCCTACGTCCTGCTTGATTAATATTGATGATATGGGTAGTACAAGAGTAGATCTACCACGAGATCAAGGAGGCTAAACCCTAGAAGCTAGCCTATGGTATGATTGTTGTTCGTCCTATGGACTAAAACCCTCCGGTTTATATAGACACCGGAGAGGGGTAGGGTTACACAGAGTCGGTTACAATGGTAGGAGATCTACATATCCGTATCGCCAAGCTTGCCTTCCACACCAAGGAAAGTCCCATCCGGACATGGGACGAAGTCTTCAATCTTGTATCTTCATAGTCTTGGAGTCTGGCCAATGATGATAGTTCGGCTATCCGGACACCCCCTAGTCCAGGACTCCCCCAGTAGCCCCTGAACCAAGCTTCAATGACGACGAGTCCGGCGCGCATATTGTCTTCGGCATTGCAAGGCGGGTTCCTCCTCCGAATTCTTCATAGAAGACTGTGAACACTAGGATAGTGTCCAGCTCTGCAAAATAAATTCCACATACCACCGTAGAGAGAATAATATTTACACAACTTCAATCTGCTGACGCATTTCGTAGCATGACATCACGCCACGGCCAAGCCTTTACTCGAATTGTTTTTATTGTTCCACCTTAGCGCGTTTAGCGAAGCGGTTTCCTTGGCACGTCTTGTCGAAGCAGAGATCGTGTTCCCCTTATTCCGGGATTCCCATCAATACAGATGTGGGTAACCCAACCGCGCCATTGATTGTGGCGCTTGGGAGATAAGCGAGTTTTACCAGGCCGGAGGGGACGCATGGTTCTGTCCGCCCATATATAAGGGGATAAGGATCCACCTTTTTACCTACGCCTTCTTCCTCCTTTGCTTATCCATCTCCGCGCACTCGAGCTCCAGCGCCCAAGTCCGCACATCTCACCTCAACCTTCTCCAACCATGTCCGGAGCGGGAGGGAAGTGGATGGCCTCCTCCGTTATGGAGGGGCACATCAAGAAGCTGCGCAGCGCCGGATATTTGTCCAGCGATATCGCGCACCGGCTCCCCGATGAGGGGCAGCTCAACCCCACCCCCGGGCCCCATGTAAGGGTGGTATTCCTTCCCCATTTCCTCCGCGGACTGGGCTTCCCACTCCACCCCTTCGTCTGGGGGCTCATGTTCTATTATGGCCTGGATTTCCATGATCTGGCCCCGAATTTCATCCTCAACATCTCGGCGTTTATCATCGTGTATGAGGCCTTCCTCTGCCTCCAGCCCCACTTCGGCTTGTGGTCAAGACCTTCAATGTCAAGCCGAAGGTTATGAAGGGCAGCCAAGAGGAGTGCGGAGGCGCCATGGTGGGCAAGATGCCCAACGTCACATGGCTCGAAGGCGCCTTCGTGGAAACCATCAAAGGGTGGCAATCGGGGTGGTTCTATATCACCGAGCCGCGTGACCCTGAATGGGTAGCGGCCCCCGAATTCAGATCTGGCATCCCCACACGGCTCACCTCCTGGAAAGAGAAGGGCCTGACATGGGGCGATTCGGAAGAGCTGACCGGACTCCAAGCCTGCGTCCAAAAGCTAGTGAACAAGAAGCTCAAGCTTGTCAACGTAGTCCAGGTCATGCTCATCCGCCGGATTCTCCCGTGCCAACAACGGGCTTTCAATTTGTGGGAGTTCGATCTGGCGCAGCACCAGACCTTGAATAGGCTCTTCGACACTACGTACAAGAGGCCTGGAAGGTGCTGTTCAAGGGCGCTGAGGCCCCCGCATCTGCTACTGAAGATCACGGATTCAGCTCGCAGCGTCCAGCTGACGAGGTAAGCCATGTTATCCTTTATGGGACACTTGGTTTTCATAGTTTGACTCTATGTGGGATCTAAACTCCCTCTCCTTTGACAGGACTGGATGAAGAAGGCCGGGCAGACTAACTGTCCGGCTCCTTTGCCAGAAGACCCAGCGAACGCCCGCTTAACGGGACTGCTGGTTCCGGCACCTCACGTGGTGCCGGATAAGAAGGCCAAGAAGAAGGCCACGGGAACTCGAAAGAGTTCCCGACGCCAGGTGTTATCGGATTCATCATCCGATGACTCCGAGGCGGACTCCTCCCGCGAAGATGAGGAGGAGAAGAAAGAAGCTTCTTCCCCAACGGGGGAAAGGAAGAAAAGGAAGGCCTCCCCAACTGGGGAGGCCGGAGGGTCCAAGAAGGGAAGGACCCTTCCTCCGGACTATTCTGCCAACGCCGGCGATGGCGACGATGATTGGCCTTCAAGGGCCAAGCCCCTGGCGAGATCGTAAGCATCCGGACTCCCGAATAGCTCATAACTTTTCTTTTCGTCGCATGGCGTCTTTCTAATGCCGCATACAACCCTATAGTCCGCCCAAGGACGATCTTCCCGCTTCGTCGAGCGGGTCCTTGGGTACGTCGGATGTGGATAGCACTTCACTTCCGACCGCCTCCTCCCCCCGCGAGGACGCCGAGGTGGGATCCCGGAAAGGGATCGAACAGGAGGAGGGGGCCCCAGAGGTGCCGCAAGGCAACCTCCCGGACTTTGGACCGGACTCTGCACCGGAACTTGCAGTGGTTCCTGAGTCCGGCGGGCGGCCCCTTCGTAAGAAGGGCAAGACTATGACGCCGGAGGCCTCCGTCCAACTGGAGGTGCCGGATAACTTGTTGGAGGTGCTCAATGGCGCTTCCATCAAAGAGGAACACCACACTGTCATGAGTGCGGTGATTCAGAAGGTTCAACTCGCCAAGAGCAGGCTGACCGAAGCCTGCAGCAGCCTTCTAACAGGCTTTGAGGTAAGAGTTTTAAGATATGTAAAATAGTACCGCATAGACAGTAGCCCCTAATGCTCAGTTCGGTGTTCGGAAAGAAAAGCCAAAATGAGGATCTAAAAAGATATACGCAGGAGTCTAACAAAAATATGTCAATATGGGAATGCAGGCTGCGCTGCTGACCTCTGCTGCACTGACTGCGGAGGTCAATGCATTGAAGGAGAGCCTCGAGCGGTCCGAGAACGAGCTCGGCCTTGCCAAGAAGCAGCTCGAGGACAAGGAAGGTAAGTAATACCTTATGAAAGCAGTACCTTATAGAAAAGGATTTGGTTGCAAAAAATGACAGGAATAATGTGGGTATTGCAGGGGCCACAAACAAGGTGGCGACCCTGAAGGAGGCGGTGTCCAAGGCTGAAAGTAGTGCGGCCTTGGAGCGCACCGAGCGAGAGAAGCAAGAGGCGCGGGTGGCGGAGGTACGGCAAGAGCTCTAGGCTATCGTGGAAAAACACGAGAGTTTGGAGCGTGACTCGAAGACTCGGGAGTCCGGGCTTGCGTCGGCTCTCGAGAGTGCCAAAGCTGCTAAGGCCGAAGCCCACAAGGCCCTCCAGGAGATTGAGGCATTGAAGAAAATAGCGGCGGGTAAGGCATTCTTCATACAAAGCAAGCATGTAAAAGTGAATTACCTGTTACTTACCCGAATTCGGAGCTCTCCAGGAGCGTTCGCAGATCTGCCCCGTAGCGTGTCCGACGCTGTCGCTTTCTACAGAGCCGAGGAGGGGAGCTCGACGGAGAAGGTGTTCTGGTCTCAGTATGCTGAGGCCGGATATCCAGTGCCCCTTAGCGACTAGCTAAAGCAGCTAGTCGAGATCCACAAGGTAGCCGAACAGGCCATGAAGGGCCTCATAGTTCGGCTGTGGCCCAAAGAGGCCATGCCTGGGAGCTACTTCGGCCTGGTGCGGCGGCTGGTGGATGCTTGTCCGTGGGTTGAAGTCATGAAGCGCTCCTCCTGCATTGAAGGTGCCCGCCGGGCCCTTGCCCGTGCTAAGGTGCACTGGGGCAAGATGGACGCTGAGAAGCTTGTGACGGACACGCCACCGCCGGGCAAGGAGTATCGCACACCCAAAATGTATTATAAGGGTGTCCTGAAGGGTGCCCGCATTATTGCGGGTGAGTGCTCCAATGATGTAATATTTGAGTAGACTCGCATTTTGTTATCTTGTGCGCGGAAAACTTTGTTCATATGCGCTAAGCAACGCTTGTTAATTTAAAATATTACCTTCTGTGCGACCGTTTATCAAATCTGAGAGATGGCAAGTCGTCGGCTTCAGCCCCCATGCCACGAGTGCTGGGGTGTTCGGGATAGACTTGAGCGTTCTTGTTCCCATTTTTGGGTCCATCTAGGGAGGCGCCCAACACGACGAACGAGGCAACCGGACTTATAATGCTTGAA
Source organism: Triticum aestivum (assembly GCF_018294505.1). Classification (NCBI taxonomy): domain Eukaryota; kingdom Viridiplantae; phylum Streptophyta; class Magnoliopsida; order Poales; family Poaceae; genus Triticum; species Triticum aestivum. The sequence continues at coordinate 67,719,786 of NC_057798.1, forward strand.
CACTCTCACTTAGCCATAGAATTCTATAATTTTAAATTTCGGCGAAGCCCCTAGTGTTCAGAAGGCCGAATTCGGGGCGCTATCCACGCCTGGGCGGACAAAGCCGGTTCCTTGCTCTAAGCGGCATAAGTCTTTAGGGACTCGAAAAAACCTCTCGAACAGCGACCGACTCTCGCCCCATCATGACGGTCAGTTTTAGCTTTCTCCACTGAGGTGCTCGCCCAACTCAACTGGGGCACAATCGCAGTGGTTCTCCCAGCGCTACCTTAGCCGATATAACGGAACGTAAGGTACCAAAACATGGGAGCCGGGCAAACCCAACTATTGACCCAAGACATGATTCGGAGCCGATGCATATAATGCTATAAGTTCGGGGGGCCGCACTTGTGAAAGTGTTCGGACTTATCACACCATAATGTGGGGAACTTAAGCCCCCGGTGTATTTGGCCGTACTAAAGCGTACGGATGCAACATGTCATAATTGAACATATATATAAAAAGGAATGCAATGATAGGAGAAAAGCGATGCTTTGTTTATTCAAAAAATACTGCAATGAATGCAGAACGATACAAATAGTGCGATAAGCAAGGGGTGAGACTATTTAACATGTCCCCCTCCAGGGGTAGGCTGCGGAATGGTGTATAAAACAGGTATAATGCTCGTAATGGAGACCACCTGGATACTTGGCATGGCCTTTCTTCTTCCCTGGCTGTTGCATCATGAGTTCGGCAGGTCTACTGCCGGACAGGGCCTCTGGTAAACGGAGTCCTGAGGATAAGAAAAAAAAGAAAAAAGGAAAAAAGGATGACACACTTGGGAGTCCTTGGTGTGGTTGAGCCGCACTTTGGGCCTGCCGTGGTCGTGCCCCTCCCCCTGTGCCCATGGTATCTTCAAAGCGTAGTGATGTACGCGGAGTACTGGTTTTGCAATTTTGCAAGGGCTGGGGTTGGGGCCGCATTGCTACGCGTGCTCGGAACGTGCCAGGTGGTCTTGTTGTAGGTTACTCCGGGCGCGCTTGGCGGTGTCCGGTAGCTTAACGACCGGACTCGAGAATTGCCTTAAGAAGCTGCTCTGCACTTCCGCTGCGAGAGCCGCTGTATGCTCCTCCGTTCGGAGAGAGTGTTCCGTGTTTCCATTGACCGTGATGACTCCTCGAGGGCCTGGCATCTTGAGCTTGAGATATGCGTAGTGCGGCACCACATTGAACTTTGCAAATGCGGTTCGTCCGAGCAGTGCATGATAGCCGCTGCGGAATGGGACTATGTCGAAGATTAACTCCTCGCTTCGGAATTTATCCGGGGATCCGAAGACCACTTCCAGTGTCACTGAGCCTGTACAATTGGCCTCTACACCTGGTATGACGCCTTTGAAGGTCGTCTTTGTGGGTTTAATCCTTGAGGGGTCTATGCCCATCTTGCGCACTGTATCCTGGTAAAGCAGGTTCAGGCTGCTACCGCCGTCCATCAGGACTCTAGTGAGGTGAAACCCGTCGACAATTGGGTCTAAAACCAACACGGCGAATCCGCCATGGCGGATGCTGGTGGGGTGGTCCCTTCGATCAAAAATGATCGGGCAGGAGGACCATGGATTGAACTTTGGGGCGACTGGCTCCATCGCATATACGTCCCTGAGTGCATGCTTCCACTCCCTTTTGGGTATGTGGGTTGCGTTATCATGTTCACCGTCCGCACTTGTGGGGGGAAACCCTTCTGTCCTCTATTGTTCGGCGGCCGGGTCTCTTCCTCGTCATCGCTATGCAACCCCTTGTCATTGTTTTCGGCAATTAACTTGCCTGCCTGCTTGAATACCCAACAATCCCTGTTGGTGTGATTAGCTGGCTTTTCGGGGGTGCCGTGTATCTGGCATGAGCGGTCGAGTATTCGGTCCAAGTTGGACGGACCTGGAGTAGTTCTTTTGAATGGCTTTTTCTGCTGACCGGGTTTGGAGCCTCTGAATCCGGCGTTGACTGCCGTATCCTCGATATTATCACTGTTAATGCGGCGTTTGTGCTTGTTGCGACATGACCTGCCATTACGGTCCTTGGTATCCGGACTGCCAGAATTTTTGTTGAGGTTGTTACTGCGGGCTAGCCAGCTGTCCTCTCCTGCGCAGAAGCGGGTCATGAGTGATGTGAGGGCTGCCATGGATTTCGGCTTTTCCTATCCTAGGTGCCGGGCAAGCCACTCGTCGCGGATGTTATGCTTGAAGGCTGCAAGGGCCTCTGCATCCGGATAGTCGACGATTTGATTTTTCTTGGTTAAGAACCGTGTCCAGAATTGTCTTGCCGATTCGTCTGGCTGCTGAATTATGTGGCTTAGGTCAGCAGCGTCTGGTGGTCGCACATATGTGCCCTGGAAGTTATTAAGGAATGCGGCTTCCAGGTCCTCCCAACACCCAATTGATTCTGCTGGCAAGCTGTTAAGCCAATGCCGAGCTGGTCCTTTAAGCTTGAGCGGGAGGTATTTGATGGCGTGAAGATCATCACCGCAGGGCATGTGGATATGACGGAGATAGTCTTCGATCCAAACCGCGGGGTCTGTTGTGCCATCGTAGGATTCAATGTTCACGGGTTTGTACCCTTCGGGGATTTGATGATCCATTACTTCATCTATGAAGCATAGTGGGTGTGCGGCGCCTCTATATTGGGCTATATCACGACGTAGCTCAAGCGAGCTTTGTCTACTGTGTTCGGCCCGGCCGGAGTTGCTGTATCCGGCGCGACGGTCATCGTCGCGTATTGTGGGGTTCCCACGCGATCCGTAGATCGATCTTGATTGTCTTGCCTTATCCTCCAATATGTCTTGCAAGTCCGGCGCATTCCCTCGTGGCTTTGTACTTTTCGAGTGATGCCGGGGTACGGCTTTAGTGGAGGGCCTGGAGGCCTCTCTGTCGCGGCCACGAGGTGGCCGGTCGGCCATATTGTGCGCTAGTGATGTGGGTTTATATGCTTCCTCCTCTAATCGGGGCAGCAACTTGCATTTGGGGTAGCTTTTGGAGGGGCGTTCGAGTTTGTACTCTTCGGCCGCAAGGACTTCGGTCCATCTGCCGGCTAGCAGATCTTGGTCAGCTCTAAGCTATTGCTGCTTTTTCTTGAGGCTACTTGCCGTGGCCATAAGCCTGCATTTAAAACACTCTTGTTCGATGGGATCCTCAGGCATGACGAATTCGTCGTCATCGAGGCTTGCCTCGTCTTCGGAGGGAGGCATGTAATTATCGTCTTCTACCTCCTTGTCTGCCGCTCTCTCATGAGGGCTAGCTTCTCCATCCTCCTGTGCTGAATCTTGCTAGAGGGGGTTGTCTTCGGCACTATCCAGGGTGTTGTTGTCTCCGGTGCCGGAATCTCCATTCTTACTGTGGCGGGATTTAGAGTGGCGCCGCTGACGCCGGCGCTTAGACTGTTTCTTGGAGGGGTCTTCCTCCGTTGTTCCATCGCCGTTCCCATCCTTTGGGATGTCCACCATGTATATGTCGTATGATGAGGTGGCTTTCCAGTGCCCCGTAGGCATTGGTTCTTGGTCGTCTCCGGCATCGTCATCCATACCATCGATGTCTTCGGAGTCGAAGTCTAGCATGTCGGTTAGATCATCGACAGTGGCTACAAAGTGGGTGGTGGGTGGGCTTTGAATTTCTTCGTCGTCTGCATCCCAACCATCCTGACTGTGGTTCGGCTAGGGCTCTCCTGATAATGAGAGATACTTTAGTGAGTTAAGGATGTCGCCAAAAGGCGAGTGCTGAAAGATGTCCGTAGCGGTGAACTCCATGATCAGCGCCCAATCGGATTCGATTGGTAGAGGCGCGGGAGGTTCGGAGTCCGGCGAAGAGTCCGGCACCTCGGAGTCATGAGCTTCACAAGGGAGAGGGTCGGTATTCGGCTCTATCGCCGTAGAGGTAGCAGCCCCCGAGGCGGTGTCTAAGCACCCATCCTCGACCGGCGTAGTCGGCTCCGAATTAAGGGTCGGAGCGGATTCTTGTGCGGCCTCCAGGGCACTGTCCGGGGGCAGAGCTAAATCATGCTCATTGTGGCAGTGTGGCGCGTTCGGCTGTGGCTCGAATCCGTCGAAGATCAAGTCTCCGCGGATGTCTGCCGTATAGTTTAAACTTCCAAACCTGACCTGATGGCCAGGGGCGTAGCTTTCGATCTGCTCCAGATGGCCAAGTGAATTGGTCCGCAGTGCGAAGCCGCCGAATACGAAGATCTGTCCAGGGAGAAAAGTCTCACCCTGGACTGCGTTGTTGTTGATGATCGAAGGAGCCATCGGGCCTATGAGCGACGACACAGAGGATCTCTCAATGAAAGCACCAATGTCGATGTCAAAACCGGCGGATCTCGGGTAGGGGGTCCCAAACTGTGCGTCTAGGCGGATGGTAACAGGAGACAAGGGACACAATGTTTTACCCAGGTTAGGGCCCTCTCGATGGAGGTAAAACCCTACGTCCTGCTTGATTAATATTGATGATATGGGTAGTGCAAGAGTAGATCTATCACGAGATCAAGGAGGCTAAACCCTAGAAGCTAGCCTATGGTATGATTGTTGTTCGTCCTATGGACTAAAACCCTCCGGTTTATATAGACACTGGAGAGGGCCAGGGTTACACAGAGTCGGTTACAATGGTAGGAGATCTACATATCCGTATCGCCAAGCTTGCCTTCCACGCCAAGGAAAGTCCCATCTGGACACGGGACGAAGTCTTCAATCTTGTATCTTCATAGTCTTGGAGTCCGGCCAATGATGATAGTTCGGCTATCCAGACACCCCCTTGTCTAGGACTCCCTCAGTGGGTTCATTGCTATGTAAAGTTTTGACCTCTCCAATCCCACTTTTACCAAATTTAGCATCAAGATCTAAAAACTCCAAATTATTGGGACGCCTTTTAACTAAAGTTGACTCATCTCCAGTCCCATCATTATCAAGATTCATATTGCAAAAGAAAGATTTAATAGGGGACACATCAATAACTTTTAGATCTTCATCATTATTTTCATGGAAACTAGAAGAACACGCTCTTACAAAGCAATCTTTCTTAGCATGCATCCTAGCTGTTCTTTCTTTGCACTCATCAATGGAAATTCTCATGGCTTTGAGAGACTCATTGATATCATGCTTAGGTGGAATAGATCTAAGTTTTAAAGAATCAACATCAAGAGAAAGTCTATCAACGTTCCTAGCCAATTCATCAACTTTAAGCTATTTTTCTTCAAGCAAAGCATTAAAATTCTTTTGAGAGATCATAAATTCTTTAACACTATTCAAAATCAAAGGGCATCTTATTAAAATTTCCAGAAGAGTTGTTGTAGGAATTACCATAATTATTAGAGGAATTACTAGGAAACGGCCTAGGATTAAAGTTTCCTCTATACGCATTGTTACCAAAATTATTCCTACCAACAAAATTCACATCCATAGATTCATTATTATTCTCAATCAAAGTAGACAAAGGCATATCATTGGGATCAATAGGATCAATAGGAGCAAATAATTTCATAAGTTCATCCATCTTTCCACTCAAAACATTAATCTCTTCTATCGCATGAACTTTTTTACTAGTAGATCTTTTGGTGTGCCATTCAGAATAATTAAACATAATATTATCAAGGAGTTTAGTAGCTTCTCCTAAAGTGATTTCCATAAAAGTGCCTCCCGTGGCCGAATCTAAAAGATTTCTAGAAGCAAAATTCAATCCGGCATAAATTTTTTGTATGATCATCCATAAATTCAAACCATGTGTAGGGCAATTGCGAATCATTAATTTCATTCTTTCCCAAGATTGGGCAACATGCTCAAGATCAAGTTGTTTAAAATTCATAATATCGTTTCTAAGAGAGATGATCTTAGCGGGAGGAAAACACTTAGAGATAAAAGCATCTTTGCACTTATTCCATGAATCAATACTATTTTTAGGCAATATGAAAACCAAGTTTTAGCATGATCTCTAAGTGAAAACAGAAATAACTTCAATTTAACAATATCATTATCCGTATCTTTCTTCTTTTGCATATCACACAAATCAACAAAGTTATTTAGACGAGTAGCGACATCTTCACTAGGAAGGCCGGAGAATTGATCTTTCATAACAAGATTCAATAAAGCAGCATTGATTTCACAAGATTCAACATCATTAATAGGAGAAATCAGAGTGCTAAGGAAATCATTATTGTTGGTATTGGAAAAGTCACACAATTTGGTATTATCTCATGCCATCGTGACAAGCAATCCAACACACAAGCACACAAGAGGCAAGCGAAAGAGAGGCGAACGGAAAAGAGAGGGCGAATAAAACGACAAGGGTGAAGTGGGGGAGAGGAAAACGAGAGGAAAATGGCAAATAATGTAATGTGAGGGTGATGAGTTTGTGATGGGTACTTGGTATGTCTTGACTTGAGCGAAGACCTCCCCTCCAACGGTGCCAGAAATCCTTCTTGCTACCTCTTGAGCACTGTGTTGGTTTTCCCTTGAAGAGGAAAGGGTGATGCAGCAAAGTAGCGTAAGTATTTCCCTCAGTTTTTGAGAACCAAGGTATCAATCCAGTAGGAGGCCCCTCAAAAGTCCCTCGTACCTACACAAACAAACAAGAACCTCGCAACCAACGCAATAAAGGGGTTGTCAATCCCTTTACGGTAACTTGCGAAAGTGAGATCTGATAGAGATAATAAGATAAGATAAATATTTTTGGTATTTTTATGATATAGATTGAAAAGTAAGGATTGCAAAATAAAGTAGATTGGAAACTCATATGATAAAAGATAGACCCGGGGGCCATAGATTTCACTAGTGGCTTCTCTCAAGATAGCATAAGTATTACGGTGGGTGAAAAAATTACTGTCGAGCAATTGGTAGAAAAGTGCATAGTTATGAGAATATCTAGGCATGATCATGTATATAGGCATCACGTCCGCAATAAGTAGACCGAAACGATTCTGCATCTACTACTATTACTCCACACATCAACCGACTCCTGCCTGCATCTAGAGTATTAAGTTCATAAGAACAGAGTAACGCATTAAGAAAGATGACATGATGTAGATAAACTATAAACTGAAGCAATATGATATAAACCCCATCCTTTTATCCTCAATGGAAACAATACAATACATGCATTGCTGCCCCTGCTGTCACTGGGAAAGGACACCGCAAGATTGAACCCAAAGCTAAGCACTTCTCCCATTGCAAGAAAGATCAATCTAGTAGGCCAAACGAAACTGATAGTTCGAAGAGACTTGCAAATATAACCAATCACACATAAAAGAATTCAGAGGAGATTCAAATATTTCTCATAGATAAACTTGATCATAAACCCACAATTCATCGGATCTCGACAAACACACCGCAAAAAGAGTTACATCAAATGGATCTCCAAGAAGATCGAAGAGAACTTTGTATTGAGATTCAAAGAGAGAGAAGAAGACATCTAGATAATAACTATGGTCTCGAAGGTGTGTGGTAAGCTACTCACAACTCATCGTAGAGGCTATGGTGTTGATGTAGAAGCCCTCCATGGTCGATTCCCCCTCCGGTGGAGCGCCAATGAAGGCTCCAAGATGGGATCTCGCGGATACAGAAGGTTGCGGTGGTGGAAATAGGGTTTCATGGTGATCCTGGATGTTTTTGGGGTACGTGGATATATATAGGCGAAGGAGGTTGGTCAGGGGAGCCAAGAGGGGCCCACGAGGGTGGGAGGCGCTCTCACCCCCATAGGACGCGCCCTCCTGCTCGTGGCCACCTCGGCTACTTCTGGACGTCCACTCCAAGTCTCCAGGATTGCGTTTGTTCCAAAAGATCGCTCCCGAAGGTTTCATTCCGTTTGGACTCTGTTTGATATTCCTTTTCTTCGAAACACTGAAATAGGCAAAAAAACAACAATTCGGACTGGGCCTCCGGTTAGTAGGTTAGTCCCAAAAATGATATAAAAATGTAAAGTAAAGCCGATAAACATCCAAAACGGGTAATATAATAGCATGGAACAATCAAAAATTATAGATACATTGGAGACGTATCAGGACCCGTTTCTAGAAAAAATATTTTGCTTCCGGATCTGAGATAGGAGGTATACCCAACTGTTTTGGGTGTCCTATGAAGATGCATTAATCCGCTTTGGGTTCGAGCTTATCAGACTTGAACCTTTTCACATAAGCGTCGCAGCCCCAAAATTCTAAGAAATGACAGCTTAGGTTTCTCTAAACCATAGTTCATACGGTGTCATCTCAACAGAATTATGTGGTGCCCTATTTAAAGTGAATGCGATTGTCTCTAATGCCTAACCCATAAACGATAGTGGTAATTCGATAAGAGACATCATGGTATGCAGCACATCCAATAGGGTGCAGCTATGATGTTCGGACACACCATCACACTATGGTGTTCCAGGCGGCATTATTTGTGAAACAATTTCCACAATGTCTTAATTGTGTACCAAACTTGTAACTCAGATATTCATCTCTACGATCATATCATAGAAATTTTATCCTCTTGTCACGACGATCTTCAACTTCACTCTGAAATTACTTGAACCTTTCAATAATTCAGACTTGTGTTTCATCAAGTAAATATACTTAGCATCTACTGAAATCATCTGTCAAGTAAGAGCATAATGATATCCACTGCGTGCCTCAGCACCCATTGGCCTGCACACATCAAAATGTATTACTTCCAACAAGTTGCTTTCTTGTTCCATCTCACTGACAACTGGTACCTCTTGAGCACTGCATTGGTTTTCCCTTGAAGAGGAAAGGGTGATGCAGCAAAGTAGCGTAAGTATTTCCGTCAGTTGTTGAGAACCAAGGTATCAATCTAGTAGGAGGCTCCTCAAAAGTCCCTCGTACCTACACAAACAAACAAGAACCTTGCAACCAATGTGATAAAGGGGTTGTCAATCCCTTCACGGAAACTTGCGAAAGTGAGATCTGATAGAGATAATAAGATAAGATAATTTTTTTGGTATTTTTATGATATATATTGGAAAGTAAAAGATGCAAATAAAAGTAGATCAGAAACTTATATGATAAAGGATAGACCGGGCGGCCATAGGTTTCACTAGTGGCTTCTCTCAAGATAGCATAAGTATTACGGTGGGTAAATAAATTCAGTCAAGCAATTTATAGAAAAGTGCATAGTTATGAGATTATCTAGGCATGATCATGTATATAGGCATCACGTCCGTGACAAGTATATCGAAACGATTCTGCATCTACTACTATTACTCCACACATCGACCAACTCCTGCCTGCATCTAGAGTATTAAGTTCATAAGAATAGAGTAACGCATTAATAAAGATGACATGATGTAGAGGGATAAACGCATGCAATATGATATAAACCCCATCTTTTTATCCTCGATGGCAACAATACAATACGTGCCTTGCTGCCCCTGTTGTCACTGGGAAAGGACACCGCAAGATGGAACCCAAAGATAAGCATTTCTCCCATTGCAAGAAAGATCAATCTAGTAGGCAAACCAAACTGATAATTCAAAGAGACTTGCAAAGATAACCAATCACACATAAAAGAATTCAGAGAAGATTCAATTATTTCTCATAGATAAACTTGACGATAAACCCACAATTCATTGAATCTCGACAAACACACCGCAAAAAGAGTTATATCAAATAGATGTCCAAGAAGATCGAGGAGAACTTGGTATTGAGATTCAAAGAGAGAGAAGAAGCCATCTAGCTAATAATTATGGACCCGAAGGTCTATGGTAAACTACTCACAGCTCATTGGAGAGGCCTTGGAGATGATGTAGAGGCCCTCCATGGTCGATTCCACCTCCCGCGGAGCGCCGACGAAGGCTCCAAGATGGGATCTCACGGATACAGATGGATGCGGCGGTGGAATTAGGTTTTCGTGGTGCTCCCTTATACGTCTTCGTCGTAACTATAATTTTTGATTGTTCCATGCCAATATTATTCAACTTTCATATACTTTTGACAAATTTTTATAGTATTTTTTGGGACTAACATATTGATCCAGTGCCCAGTGCCAGTTCCTGTCTGTTGCATGTTTTATGTTTCGCAGAAACCCCATATCAAATGGAGTCCAAACAGGATAAAAACGTACAGAGAACTATTTTGGAATATATGTGATTTTTGGGAAGTAAAATCAACGCGAGACGGTGCCCGAGGTGGCCACGAGATAGGGGCCCATGCCCACTCCAGGTGGGCGCGCCCCCCACCCTCCTGGGCCCCTCGTAAGGCGGTTGATGCCCTTCTTTGGCCACAAGAAAGCTAATTTTTGGAAAAAGATCTAGGCGAAGATTTCAGTCCAATTGGAGTTACGGATCTCCGGATATAAAAGAAACGATGCCAGGGCAGAATTCCAATACGCAGAAATAGAGAGAAACAGAGAGATAGATCCAATCTTGGAGGGGCTCTCGGCCCTCCCACGTCATGGGAGCCAAGGACTAGAGGGGAAACCCTTCTCCCATCTAGGGAGGAGGCCAAGGAAGAAGAAGAAAAAGGGGGGCTCTCTCCCCCTTGCTTCCGGTGGCACCGGAACGCTGTCGGAGGCCATCATCATCACCGCGATCTTCACCAACACCTCCGCCATCTTCACCAACATCTCCATCACCTTCGCCCATCTATATTCGGCGGTCCACTCTCCCGCAACCCGCTGGACCCTCTACTTGAACATGGTGCTTTATGCTTCATATTATTATCCAATGATGTGTTGCCATCCTATGATGTCTGAGTAGATTTTCATTGTCCTACCGGTGAATGATGAATTGCTATGATTGGTTTAATTTGCTTGTGGTTATGTTGCTGTCCTATTGTGCCCTCCATGTCGCGCAAGTGTGAGGGATTCCCGTTGTAGGGTTTGCAATACGTTCATGATTCGCTTATAGTGGGTTGCTTGAGTGACAGAATCATAAACCTGAGTAAGGGGGTTGTGGCATATGGGATAAAGGGGACTTGATTCTTTAATGCTATGGTTGGGTTTTACCTTAATGATCTTTAGTAGTTGCGGATGCTTGCTAGAGTTCCAATCATAAGTGCATATGATCCAAGAAGAGAAAGTATGTTAGCTTATGCCTCTCCCACATAAAACTTGCTATCGGTCTAGTAAAGTAGTTAATTGCTTAGGGACAATTTCACAACTCCTACCACTACTTTTCCACACTCGCTATATTTACTTTATTGTTTCTTTATCTAAACAGCCCTTGCTTTTTATTTATGTGCTCTTTATTATCTTTCAAATCTATCCAACAACACCTACAAAGCACTTCTAGTTTCATACTTGTTCTAGGTGAAGCGAACACTAAGCGTGCGTAGAGTCGTATCAGTGGCAGATAGGACTTGAGAGAATATTTATTCTACCTTTAGCTCCTCCTCTGGTTCGACACTCTTACTTATCAAAAGAGGCTACAACTATCCCGTATACTTGCGGGTTATCAAGACCTTTTTCTGGCGTCGTTGCCGGGGAGTCATAGCGTGGGGTTAATATTCTCGTGTGTGCTTGTTTGCTTTATCACTAAGTAATTTTTATTTGCTGTTCTTAGTTGTTTTCTATCTTTAGTTATGGGTAGGAAACACAAAATACAAAAGTAAATATTTGTACCTACTAGACCAATGATTGAAGTACCACTCAAAATCTATCACACTCCTGAAGCTTTTTTACTTGGATCATCTTTGATCCCTTTGTGCTCGTGCTGAAACCCCCACTAGCTTAGTTGAGGGCAAATCTTTAGATGAGCATGCTTGTTATGTGCGACACCATATATCTGAAAAAGGGAAACTTTTACTGGATCAAATTCATCGTTTGCAATGCTATGCTTGGACTTTATGTGAACTATATGATTTTACTTATTGTTCTGAAAACCCTAAGAAACACCTTCCCTATCAATGCTTGTCTAGTGATAACGGAATCGTATCTTCGTATGCTAAGGGTGTTTATAATTACTATGATGTATCAACAAATTAAAGAATTTGTTGCTTTTAAGGGTGCTTATGAAATTGCTTGTTTGATTGAAAAGTATGATGCTACTCTCTACAAATCTGGAAATTTTGCCATACTTGAATATTGTTATGATAATTATGCTTCTAATGCCTATGTTAAACTATATATTGATAAATTCTCTGCTGTCCAAGAAGAGACTAATATTTTGCAGGAAGCTACGGAAGAAGAAATTGATGAAACTGTGAGCTCATTGGATGAAGAAGATGATGAGGAGAGCGAAGAATAAAAGGAGGAAGAGCGGATTAGCTACCCGTGCCCACCTTCTAATGAGAGTAACTCTTCAACTCATACATTGTTTAATTCCCCTTCGTGCTTACCAAAGGATGATTGCTATGATGATTGTTATGATCCTGTTGATTCTCTTGAATTACCCCTTTTTGATGATGCTTGCTATGCTTGTGGCCAAGATGCCAATATGAAATATGCTTATGGAGATGAACTTGCTATAGTTCCTTATGTTAAACATGAAATTGTTGCTATTACACCCACACATGATAGTCCTATTATCTTTTTGAATTCTCCAAACTACACTATATCGGAGAAGTTTGTGCTTATTAAGGATTATATTGATGGGTTGCATTTTACCATTACAGATGATGATTCTGATAGATATAATATGCATGTGCTTGCTGCTCCTACTTGCAGTTATTATGAGAGAGGAACTATATCTCCACCTCTCTATGTTTCCAATATGATAAAATTGCAAGAAACTGTTTATACTATGCATTGGCCTTTACTATGTGTGCATGAATTGTTCTTTTATGACATGCTGATGCATAGGAAGAGAGTTAGACTTTTTTGTTGCATGATATATGTTACTTTGTGCTCACTACTAAATTACAAATCATTGTTAATTAAAATTGGCTTTGATATACCTTGGGATCCGGGTGGATTCATTACTTGAGCACTTTATGCCTAGCTTAATGGCTTTAAAGAAAGCGCTGCCAGGGAGACAAGCCGGAAGTTTTAGAGAGTCATTTGTTTCTTTTGAGTGCTTTTATATAGTTTGAAAAACAAAAAAATAAAGAGGGGAGCCCAATAACTTTTCAAAAAGGAAAGTGAAAGTGAGAAAGACAAGCATTGTTGAAGTGGGAGAGCTCCTTGAACTTTGTTCATGGTCACGGAAACTTTGTGAATCTTAATTACAGAAACTTTCCATACAAGATAATTATCCCCTTGTACAATTCCATTGTATTATAAAAATAATGTGCTAAGGTTTGCCTTTAGGATGTTTACGATGCTTGTCGGTTTGTATGGTGCACGACAGAAACTTTCGCTGCAGTGCGCGATTTTACATTTTTAACTGGAAAGTCAAACGGTTATGATTTTTTTTGCAATGTTTTGCTGTAAATATTTTTTATACTTCCTAATTTTGGTAGAATTTTTGGGGTAGCAGAAGCATGGTGAATGTTCAGATTGCTACAGACTGTTCTGTTTTTGACAGATTCTGTTTTTGATGCATAGTTTGCTTGTTTTGATGAAACAATCAATTTATATCAGTGGATTAAGCCATGGAAAAGCTATATTACAGTATAAACAATGCAAAAATAAAATATGAATTGTTTTGCAACAGTACCTAGAGTAGTGATTTGCTTTATTATACTAACGGATCTTACCGAGTTTTCTGTTGAAGTTTTGTGTGGATGAAGTGTTTGATTGAGGGTGACTCGATATGAGGAAAAGGAAGAGAGGAAAGAGCTCAAGCTTGGGGATGCCCAAGGCACCCCAAGTAAATATTCAAGGAGACTCAAGCGTCTAAGCTTGGGGATGCCCCGGAAGGCATCCCCTCTTTCTTCAACAAGTATCGGTATGTTTTCAGATTCGTTTCGTTCATGCGATATGTGCAAGTCTTGGAGCGTCTTTTGCACTTAGTTTTTACTTTTATTTTATGCACCATGCTGGTATGAGATAGTCCTTGGTTGATTTATAGAATGCTCATTGAACTTCACTTAAATCTTTTGAGTATGGCTTTATAGAATTCTTCATGTGCTTCACTTATATCATTTGAAGTTTGGATCGCCTGTTTCTCTTCACATAGAAAACCGCTATTTGTAGAATGCTCTTTTGCTTCACTTATATTTGTTAGAGCATGGGAATATCTTTTGTAGAAAGAATTAAACTCTCTTGCTTCACTTATATCTATTTAGAGAGATGACAGGAATTGGTCATTCACATGGTTAGTCATAAAATCCTACATAAACTTATAGATCGCTGAATATGATATGTTTGATTCCTTGCAATAGTTTTGCGATATAAAGATGGTGATATTAGAGTCATGCTAGTGGGTGGTTTTGGATTGTAGAGACACTTGTGTTGAGGTTTGCAAGTCCCGTAGCATGCATGTATGGTAACCGTTGTGTGTCAAATTTGAAACATGGGGTGTTTCTTTGATTGTCTTCCTTATGAGTGGCGGTCGGGGACGAGCGATGGTCTTTTCCTAGCAATCTATCCCCCTAGGGGCATGCATAGTAGTACTTTGCTTCGAGGGCTAATAAAATTTTGCAATAAGTATATGAGTTCTTTATGACTAATGTGAGTCCATGGATTATACACGCTTTTACCTTTCCATCATTTGCTAGCCTCTTCGGTACCGTGCATTGCCCTTTCTCACCTCGAGAGTTGGTGCAAACTTAGCCGGTGTATCCAAACCCCGTGATATGATACACTCTATCACACATAAGCCTCATTATATCTTCCTCAAAACATCCACCATACCTACCTATCATGGCATTTCCATAGCCATTCCGAGATATATTGCCATGCAACTTCCATCATCATCATATACATGACTTGATCATTCATTGTCATATTGCTTTGCATGATCGTAAGATAGCTAGCATGATGTTTTCATGGCTTGTCCGTTTTTTGATTTAATTGCTATGCTAGATCATTGCACATCCCGGTACATCGCCGGAGGCATTCATATAGAGTCATGTCTTTGTTCTAGTATCGAGTTGTAATATTGAGTTGTCAGTAAATAAAAGTGTGATGATCATCATTATAGAGCATTGCCCCGTAAAAAGAAGGACAAGAAAAAAAAGAGAAAAAAAGGAAAGGCCAAAGAAGCCTAAATAAAAAAGGGGGCCAAAGAAGCCCACCCAAAAAAAAAGAAAAAGAAAAAAAATAAAAAAGGAAAAAATGGGCAATGTTACTATCCTTTTTACCACACTTGTGCTTCAGCGTAGCACCATGTTCTTCATATAGAGAGTCTCCTACATTGTCACTTTCATATACTAGTGGGAATTTTCATTATAGAACTTGGCTTGTATATTCCAACGATGGGCTTCCTCAAATGCCCTAGGTCTTCATGAGCAAGCAAGTTGGATGCACACCCACTTAGTTTTCAGTTTGAGCTTTCATACACTTATAGCTCTTAGTGCATCCGTTGCATGGCAATTCCTACTCCTCGCATTGACATAAATTGATGGGCATCTCCATAGCACGTTGATTAGCCACGTCGATGTGAGACTTTCTCCCTTTTTGTCTTCTCCACATAAACCCCCACCATCATATTCTATTCCACCTATAGTGCTATATATATCCATGGCTTGCGCTCATGTATTGCATGAGGGTTGAAAAAGCTGAAGCGCGTTAAAAATTATGAACCAATTGCTCGGCTTGTCATCGGGGTTGTGCATGATGGGAGCATTTTGTGTGACGAAAATGAAGCATGGCCAAACTATATGATTTTGTAGGGATAAGCTTTCTTTGGCCTTGTTGTTTTGAACAAACATGATTGCTTTATTAGTACACTCGAAGTATTATTGTTTTTATGTCAAATGATAGACTATTGTTTTGAATCACTCGTGTCTTAATATTCATGCCATGATTAGACATATGGTCAAGATTACGCTAGGTAGCATTCCACATCAAAAATTATCTTTTTTATCATTTACCTACTCGAGGACGAGCAGGAATTAAGCTTGGGGATGCTGATACGTCTTCGTCGTATCTATAATTTTTGATTGTTCCATGCCAATATTATTCAACTTTCATATACTTTTGGAAACTTTTTATACTATCTTTTGGGACTAACATATTGATCCAGTGCCCAATGCTAGTTCCTGTCTGTTGCATGTTTTATGTTTTGCAGAAACCCCATATCAAACAGAGTCCAAACGGGATAAAAACGGACGGAGAATTATTTTGGAATATTTGTAATATTTGGGAAGTAAAATGAACGCGAGACGGTGCCCGAGGTGGCCTCGAGATAGGGGCCCATGCCCACTCCAGGTGGGCGCGCCCCCACCCTCTTGGGCCCCTCATAAGGTGGTTGATGCCCTTCTTTGGCCGCAAGAAAGCTAATTTTTGGATAAAGATTTGGGTGAAGGTTTCAGTCCAATCGGAGTTACGGATCTCCGGATATAAAAGAAATGGTGCCAGGGTAGAATTCCAAAACGCAGAAATAGAGAGAAACAGAGAGATAGATCCAATCTCGGAGGGGATCTCGCCCCTCCCACCCCATGGGAGCCAAGGACCAGAGCGGAAACCCTTCTCGCATCTATGGAGGAGGTCAAGGAAGAATAATAAGAAGGGGGGCTCTCTCCCCCTTGCTTCCGGTGGCGCTGGAACGCTGCCGGAGGCCATCATCATCACCGCGATCTTCACCAACACCTCTGCCATCTTCACCAACATCTCCATCACCTTCCCCCATCTATATTAGGCGGTCCACTCTCCCGCAACCCGTTGTACCCTCTACTTGAACATGGTGCTTTATGCTTCATATTATTATCCAATGATGTGTTGCCATCCTATGATGTCTGAGTAGATTTTCGTTGTCCTACCGGTGATTGATGAATTGCTATGATTGGTTTAATTTTCTTGTGGTTTTGTTGCTGTCCTATTGTGCCCTCCGTGTCACGCAAGCGTGAGGGATTCCTGCTGTAGGGTTTGCAATACGTTCATGATTCGCTTATAGTCGGTTGCTTGAGTGACAGAAGCATAAACCCGAGTAAGGGGGTTGTGGCGTATGGGACAAAGGGGACTTGATGCTTTAATGCCATGGTTGGGTTTTACCTTAATGATCTTTACTAGTTGCGGATGCTTGCTAGAGTTCTAATCATAAGTGCATATGATCCAATAAGAGAAAGTATGTTAGCTTATGCCTCTCCCACATAAAACTTGCTATCGGTCTAGTAAAGTAGTCAATTGCTTAGGGATAATTTCACAACTCCTACCACCACTTTTCCACACTCGCTATATTTAATTTATTGTTTCTTTATCAAAACAGCCCCTACTTTTTATTTATGTACTCTTTATTATCTTGCAAATCTATCCAACAACACCTACAAAGTACTTCTAGTTTCATACTTGTTCTAGGTGAAGCGAACACTAAGCATGCATAGAGTCGTATCAGTGGCAGATAGGACTTGAGAGAATATTTGTTCTACCTTTAGCTCCTCGTTGGGCTCGACACTCTTATCGAAAGAGGCTACAACTATCCTGTATACTTGCGGGTTATCACTCCTCGATGTTTTCAGGGTACGGGAGTATATATAGGCGAAGGAGGTAGGTCGGTTGAGCGACGAGGGGCGCACGAGGGTGGGGGCGCGCCGGGAACCCTGGTGGCCGCCTCGTTTGCTGCTTGACGTCCACTCCAAGTCTACTAGTTTGCATTTGTTCCAAAAAGATCGCTCCCGAAGGTTTCATCCGTTTGGACTCCCTTTGATATTCCTTTTCTTCGAAACACTAAAATAGGCAAAAAACAGCAATTCGGGCTGGGCCTCCGGTTAGTAGGTTAGTCCCAAAAATGATATAAAAGTGTAAAGTAAAGCCCATAAACATCCAAAACGGGTAATATAATAGCATGGAACAATAAAAAATTATAGATACCTTGGAGACGTATCAAGCATCCCCAAGCTTAATTCCTGCTCGTCCTCGAGTAGGTAAATGATAAAAACAGAATTTTTGATGTGGAATGCTACCTAGCATAATTCTCAATGTAATTTTCTTTATTGTGGCATGAACGTTCAGATCCAAATGATTCAAAATAAAAGTTCATATTGACATAAGAACAATAATACTTCAAGCATAGTAACAAAGCAATCATGTCTTCTCAATATAACATGGCTAAAGAAAGCTATCCCTACAAAATCATATAGTCTGGCTATGCTCTATCTTCATCACACAAAGTATTTAATCATGCACAACCCCGATGACAAGCCAAGCAATTTTTCATACTTTAGTATTCTAAAACCTTTTCAACTTTCATGCAATACATGAGCATGAGCCATGGACATAGCACTATATGTGGAATAGAATGGTGGTTGTGGAGAAGACAACAAAGGAGAAGATAGTCTCACATCAACTAGGCGTATCAACGGGCTATGGAGATGCCCATTAATAGATATCAATGTGAGTGAGTAGGGATTGCCATGCAACGGATGCACTAGAGCTATAAATGTATGAAAGCTCAACAAAAGAAACTAAGTGGGTGTGCATCCAACTTGCTTGCTCATGAAGACCTAGGGCGTTTTGAGGAAGCCCATCATTGGAATATACAAGCCAAGTTCTATACTGAAAAATTCCCACTAGTATATGAAAGTTACAACATAGGAGACTTTCTACCATGAAGATCATGGTGCTACTTTGAAGCACAAGTGTGGTAAAAGGATAGTAGCATTGTCCCTTCTCTCTTTTTCTCTCATTTTTTTCTTTTCTTTTATTTATTTATTTATTTGGCCTTTCTCTTTTTTTATTTGGCATTTCTCTTTTTTATTTGGCCTTTCTCTTTTTTTATGAAGTCCAAAGTCTCATCCCGACTTGTGGGGGAATCATAGTCTCCATCATCCTTTCCTCACTTGGGACAATGCTCTAATAATGAATATCATCACACTTTTATTTACTTACAACTCAAGATTACAACTCGATACTTAGAACAAAAGATGACTCTATATGAATGCCTCCGGCGTTGTACCGGTATATGCAATGAATCAAGAGTGACATGTATGGAAGGATTATGAAGGCGACCTTGCCACAAATACGATGTCAACTACATGATCATGCAAAAGCAATATGACAATGATGATGCGTGTCATAATAAACGGAACGGTGGAAAGTTGCATGGCAATATATCTCGGGATTGCTATGGAAATGTCGTAATAGGTAGGTATGGTGGCTGTTTTGAGGAAGGTATATGGTGGGTGTATGGTACCGGTGAAAGTTGTGCGTCACAAGAGAGGCTAGCAATGGTGGAAGGGTGAGAGTGCGTATAATCCATGGACTGAACATTGGTCATAAAGAACTCATATACTTATTGCAAAAATCTACAAGTCATTGAAAACAAAGCACTACGCACATGCTCCTAGGGGGATAGATTGGTAGGAAAAGACCATCGCTCGTCCCCGACCGCCACTCATAAGGAAGACAGTCAATAAATAAATTATGCTCCAACTTCATCACAAAGCGGTTCACCACACGTGCATGCCACGGGAATCACAAACTTCAACACAAGTATTCCTCAAATTCACAACTACTTTAACTAGCATGACTCTAATATCACCATCCTCATATCTCTAAACAATTATCAAGCATCAAATTGATCATAGCATCCAATTCACTTTCTATGATAGTTTTTATTATACCCAACTTGGATGCCCATCATTCTAGGACCAATTTTTATAACCATAGCAAATACCATGCTGTTCTATAGTTCTCCCAAAATAATATAAGTGAAGCATGAGAGATCAAAAATTTCTACTAAATAAAGCCACCGCCGTGCTCTAAAAGATATAAGTGAAGCACTAGAGCAAAATTATCTTGCTCAAAAGACATAAGTGAAGCACATAGAGTATTCTAATAAATTCCAAATCAAGTGCGTCTCTCCCAGAAGGTGTGAACAACAAGGATGATTGTGGTAAATTAAAAAGCAAATACTCATATCATACAAGACGCTCCAAGCAAAACACATATTATGTGGTGAATAAAAATATAGCTCCAAGTAAAGTTACCGATAAATGAAGACGAAAGAGAGGATGCCTTCTGGGCATCCCCAAGCCTAGGCTTTTGGTTGTCCTTGAATATCTTGGGGTGCCATGGGCATCCCCGAGCTTAGGCTCTTGCCACTCCTTATTCCATAGTCCATCAAATCTTTACCCAAAACTTGAAAACTTCACAACACAAAACTCAACAAGAAATCACATAAGCTCCGTTAGTGCAAGAAAGAAAAACCACCACATAAGGTACTGTAATGAACTCATTCTTTATTTATATTGGTGTTAAACCTAATGTATTCAAACTTCTCTATGCTTCATACCCCCCGATATTAGCCATAGATGCATCAAAATAAGCAAACAACACACGAAAACAGATTCTGTCAGAAACAGAACAGTCTGTAGCAATCTGTAACTCCCGAATACTTCTGGAACTCTAAAAATCCTACCAAAATAGGAAGTCCTGGGAAATTTTTCTATTGATCTATTGCAAAAAGAATCAACACAAAAGCATGTTTATGTGGTTTATTAAAATTATTCTCGTGCGTGCAAAAGTTTCTGTTTTTTTAGCAGAATCAAATTAACTATCACGTAGGTTATCCTATAGGTTCTACTTGGCACAAACACTAATTAAAACATAAAACCACATCTAAACAGAGGCTATATGAAATATTTATTACTAAACAGAATCAAAAAGCAAGGAACAAAAATAAAATTGGGTTGCCTCCCAACAAGCGCTATCGTTTAACGCCCCTAGCTAGTCATAAAAACAAGAATAGATCTACGTATCGCTATCCTTGGTTTTTAATTTTTTAGCGGAGTCATGCTCGAATCCGGGAGGTTCTTTACATTTCCCCTCATACTCAGAAATTTTTAGATCTAAAGAATCCAACCGCTTATTATAAAGGGTAATCAACATATTCATGCGGTGAAGATTTCTGCTAACACTCTTAAGAGGTTCAAGGGACTTTTGCAAAAAATTTGTTACTTTGCAAATTTTCTCAAAAACTTGTGTCTCTTCCGGGGTTTGTTGTGATCCCCCTTTTTGAGGTAGTGTTCCCACTATTCCCTCTATGACTTCATGCACAATACTGGGATCAATCTCGATAAAATTTCCTTTGGCAATGCAATCCAAAAGTATTCTATGGGACATATTTAGTCCAACATAAAAATTGCGAAGAACAGTTCTAAAATTCACCTCTAAAGTGCAGTTACGATAAGATTCCATCATCCTATACCAAGCATCTTTCAAGTTTTCTCCTTGCCTTTGCTTGAAGTGAAGAACTTCAAACTCGGGAGACAAAGGAGTAGATAGAGAACTAGCCATGACGACGAGCACACAAGAGGCAAGCCAAAAAGAGAGGAGAACGGAAAAGAGAGGGAAAATAAAACGGCAAGGGTGAAGTGGGGGAGAGGAAAATGAGAGGCAAATGGCAAATAATGTAATGCGAGGGAGATAAGTTTGTGATGGGTACTTGGTATGTCTTGACTTGAGCGAAGACCTCCCCGGCAACGGCGCCAGAAATCCTTCTTGCTACCTCTTGAGCACTGCGTTGGATTTCCCTTGAAGAGGAAAGGGTGATGCAGCAAAGTAGCATAAGTATTTCCCTCAGTTGTTGACAACCAAGGTATCAATCCAGTAGGAGGCTCCTCAAAAGTCCCTCGTACCTACACAAACAAACAAGAACCTCACAACCAACGCGATAAAGGGGTTGTCAATCCCTTCACAGAAACTTGCGAAAGTGAGATCTGATAGAGATAATAAGATAAGATAAATATTTTTGGTATTTTTATGATATTGATTGGAAAGTAAAAGATGCAAATAAAAGTAGATCAGAGACTTATATGATAAAGGATAGACTCGGGGGCCATAGATTTCACTAGTGGCTTCTCTCAAGATAGCATAAGTATTACGGTGGGTAAACAAATTACTGTCGAGCAGTTGACAGAAAAGTGCATAGTTATGAGATTATCTAGGCCTGATCATGTATATAGGCATCATGTCCGTGACAAGTAGATCGAAACAATTCTGCATCTACTACTATTACTCCACACATCGACCGACTCCTGCCTGCATCTAGGGTATTAAGTTCATAAGAACAGAGTAACACATTAAGAAAGATGACATGATGTAGAGGGATAAACTCATGCAATATGATATAAACCCCATCTTTTTATCCTCGATGGCAACAATACAATACATGCCTTGCTGCCCCTGCTATCACTGGGAAAGGACACCGCAAGATTGAACCCAAAGCTAAGCACTTCTCCCATTGCAAGAAATATCAATCTAGTAGGCCAAACCAAACTAATAATTCGAAGAGACTTGCAAAGATAACCAATCACACATTAAAGAATTCAGAGAAGATTCAATTAATTCTCATAGATAAACTTGATCATAAACCCACAATTCATCGGATCTCGACTAACACACCGCAAAAATAGTTACATCGAATAGATGTCCAAGAAGATCGAGGAGAACTTGGTATTGAGATTCAAAGAGAGAGAAGAAGCCATCTAGCTAATAACTATGGACCTGAAGGTCTGTGGTAAACTGCTCTCAACTCATCGGAGAGGCCTTGAGATGATGTAGAGGCCCTCCACGGTCTCCGGCGGAGCGCCGGCGAAGGCTCCAAGATGGGATCTCGTGGATACAGAAGGTTGCGGCGGTGGAATTAGGTTTTCGTGGTGCTCATCGTTGTTTTCAGGGTACGGGAGTATATATAGGCGAAGGAGGTAGGTCGGTTGAGCCATTAGGGGCCCACGAGTGTGGGGGCGCGCCCACCCCCCTAGGGCGCGCCAGGCACCCTCGTGGCCACCTCGTTTGCTGCTTGACATCCACTCCAAGTCTCCTGGTTTGCATTTGTTCCAAAAAGATCGCTCCCGAAGCTTTCATCCCGTTTGGACTCTGTTTGATATTCCTTTTTTCGAAACACTGAAATAGGCAAAAAACAGCAATTCGGGCTGGGCCTCCAGTTAGTAGGTTAGTCCCAAAAATGATATAAAAGTGTAAAGTAAAGCCCATAAACATCCAAAATGGGTAATGGAATAGCATGGAACAATAAAAAGTTATAGATACGTTGGAGACGTATCAACAACGAGGCCTTTCAGTCATCTTGCCCATGTGGTATGATTTGCATGTCTCAAGTGATTCAAAATCAGGTGAGTCCAAACGAACCATCTGCATGGAGTTTCTTCATGCGTATATACCAATAGACATGGTTCGCATGTCTCAAACTTTTCAAAAAACGAGTGAGTCCAAAGATCCATCAACATGGAGCTTCTTCATGTGTTTATACCAATATGACTCAAATGGCAGTTCCACAAGTAGGTGGTACTATCATTACTATCTTATATCTTTTGGCATGAACATGTGTATCACTACGATCGAGATACATTAAACCATTCATTTTAGGTGAAAGACCATTGAAGGCATTATTCAAATAAAAAGTGTAACCATTATTCTCCTTAAATGAATAACCATACTGCGATAAACATAATCCAATCATGTCTATGCTCAACGCAAACACCAAATAACAATTATTTAGGTTTAACACCAATCTCAACGTCAGAGGGAGCGTGCGATGTTTGATCACATCAACCTTGGAAACACTTCCAACACATATTGTCACCTCGCCCAGCTAGTCTTCATTTATTCCATAGCCTTTTTTTCGAGTTACTAACACTTAGCAACCGAACCGGTATCTATTACCCTGGTGCTACCAGGAGTACTAGTAAAGTACACATTAATATAATGTATATCCAATATACTTCTGTTGACCTTGCCAGCCTTGTCATCTACCAAGTATCTAGGGTAGTTCTGCTTCAGTGACTATTCCCCTCATTACAGAAGCACTTAGTCTCGTGTTTGGGTTCAACCTTGGGTTTGTTCACTAGAGCAGCAACTGATTTGCCGTTTCATGAAGTATCCCTTTTTGCCCTTGCCCTTCTTGAAACTAGTGGTTTTACTAACCATCAACAATTGATGCTCCTACTTGATTTCTAATTTCGTGGTGTCAAACATCACGAATAGCTCAAGGATCATCATGTTTATCCCTAATATGTTATAGTTCATCACGAAGCTCTAGTAGCTTGGTGGCAGTGACTTTGGAGAACCATCACTATCTCATCTGGAAGATTAACTCCCACTCGATTCAAGCGATTATGGCACTCAGACAATCTGAGCACATGCTCAACGATTGAGCTTTTCTCCCTTAGTTTGTAGGCTAAGAAACTTGTCAGAGGTCTCATACCTCTTGACGTGGGCACGATCCCGAAATCCCAATTTCATCCCTTGGAACATCTCATATGTTTCGTGACGTTTCAAAAACGTCTTCAGCGCCTCAATTCTAAACCGTTTAGCATTACACACTTAACTATCACGTAGTCATCAAAACGTGTATGTATGATGTTCGCAACATCCACAAACGACGCTCGAGGTTCAGCACATCGAGCGGTGCATTAAGGACATAATCCTTCTGCGCTACAATGAGGACAATCCTCAATTTACGGACCCAGTCCGCATAATTGGTACTGTCAACTTTCAACTAAATTTTCTCTAGGAACATATCTAAAACAGTAGGACTAAAGTGCAAGCTACGACATAATTTGCAAAGACCTTTTGACTATGTCCATGATAATTAAGTTCATCTAATCAAATTATTTAATGAACTCCCACTCAAATAGACATCCCTCTAGTCATCTAAGTGATACATGATCCAAATCGACTAGGTCGTGTCCGATCATCACGTGAGACGGACTAGTCATCAACGATGAACATCTCCATGTTGATCATATCTACCGTACGAGTCATGTTTGACCTTTCAGTCTCTCGTGTTCCGAGGCCATGTCTGTACATGCTAGGCTCGTCAAGTCAACCTAAGTGTTTTGCATGTGTAAATCTAACTTACACCCGTTGTATGCGAATGTTAGAATCTATCACACCCGATCATCACGTGGTGCTTCGAAACAATGAACTTTCGCAATGGTTTACAGTTAGGGGGAACACATTTCTTGAAATTTTAGTAAGGGATCATCTTATTTATGCTACCATCATTCTAAGCAAATAAGATGTAAACAGGACAAACATCACATGCAAATCATCAAGTGAGATGATATGGCCAATATCATCTTGCGCCTTTCATCTCCATCTTCGAGGCGTGATATGATCACCATCGTCACCGGCATGACACCATGATCTGCATCATCATGATCACCATCATCGTGTCTTCATGAAGTTGTCTCGCCAACTATTACTTCTACTACTATGGCTAACGGTTAGCAATAAAGTAAAATAATTACATGGCATTTATATTGCCTCGCAAGTCATAATAAATAAATTAAGACAATTCCTATGGCTCCTGCCGGTTTTCATACTCATCGACATGCAAGTCGTGATTCCTATTACAAGAACATGATCAATCTCATACATCACATATATAATTCATCACATCCTTTTGGCCATATCACATCACATAGCATACCGTGCAAAAACAAGTTAGACGTCCTCTAATTGTTGTTGCTTGTTTTACGTGGCTGCTATGGGTTTCTAGCAAGAACGTTTCTTACCTACGCAAAAGCCACAACAGTGATATGCCAATTGCTATATACCCTTCATAAGGACCCTCTTCATCGAATCCGAACCGACTAAAGTGGGAGAGACAGACACCCGCTAGCCACCTTATGCAACAAGTACATGTCAGTCGGTGGAAACAGTCTCACGTAAGCGTACGTGTAAGGTCGGTCCGAGCCGCTTCATCCCACAATACCGCCGAATCAAGATAGGACTAGTAACGGTAAGCAAATTGAACAAATCATCACCCACAACTACTTGTGTTCTACTCGTGCATAGAATCTACGCATAGATCTAGCTCTGATACCACTATTGAAGAACGTAGTAATAATTCAAAAAAAATTCCTACGTGTCACCAAGATCAATCTAGGAGATGCTAGCAATAAGAGAGAGGGAGTGCATCTTCATACCCTTGAAGATCGCTAAGCGGAAGCGTTACAAGAACGCGGTTGATGGAGTCGTACTCGCGGCGATTCAAATCGTGGAAGATCCAACGTAGCACCAAACGGACGGCACCTTCGCGTTCAACACTCGTACAGCCCGGGACGTCACCTCCTTCTTGATCCAGCAAGGGGAGAGGAGAAGTTGAGGGAGAACTCCGGCAGCACGACAACATGGTGGTGGTGGAGCTCGTGGTTCTCCGGCAGGGCTTCATCAAGCACTACGGAGAAGGAAGAGATGTAGTAAGGAGAGAAAGGGCAACACCAGGGCATGTAAGGGTGTGGCTTCCCTCTCTCTCCCTCACTATATATAGGGGGAAGGGGGAGGAGGAGGCACCTTAGGGTTTCCCCTAGGTGGGGCGGCGGCTAGGGCAGATTGGATCTCCCTAGGGAAACCCTAGGGAGACTTGGCCCCCAAGCCAAGCAGGTGGAGGCTTGCCTCCCAAGCCAGGTGGAGAAGCCCCACTTCCCCAAGCAACATTTGAAAGGGTGTGGGGGCGCACAACCCTTTAGTGAGCTGGTTTGCCCCCCCTTGGCCCATGAGGCCCTGCAACACTTGCTGGGCCCCCCGAAAACACCTTTCCGTCATGCTCGCCATAGCCCGGTACCTCCGGAACACTTCCGGACTCCAATACCCTTCGTCCAATATATCGATCTTCACCTCCCGACTACTCCAGAGTTCCTCGTCACGTCCGGGATCTCATCTGGGACTCCGAACTACCTTCGGTAACCACATACTATTCCCATTACAACTCTAGCATCACCGAACCTTAAGTGTGTAGACCCTACGGGTTCGGGAACCACGTAGACAAGATCGAGATACCTCTCCGGCCAATAACCAATAGCGAGATCTGGATACCCATATTGGCTCCCACATGTTCCACGATGATCTCATCGAATGAACCACTATGTCGGGGATTCAATCAATCCCGTACACAATTCCCTTTGTCCATCGGTATGCTACGTGCCCGAGATTCGATCGTCGGTATCCCCATTGAAAGCACAAGTGCTCCCTGGGTGATTTTGGTAATTAATGTCAATATCTCTTGTTGGACTAATACTTTTATCTAGTAGATTTCAGATAAGTCCAACATTGGAGTGGCATGGACAACAGGATGTGGAACCCCTTCAAGATGCTAAGGACAAAGGATTGGCTCAAGGTCAAAGCTCAGGACTCTACATTTTCTATTTTAGTGATCCAAGATCACATTGAGTCCATAGGAAAGCCAATACTATTAAAAGAGGATGAGATGGTGCTTAATGGCTTGCTTGCTCAAAGTGCTTAGAGATATGCTCCAAAACCCTCAACCACTTTCTCATATCTACATATGTCCAAAACCAAAAGTTAAACTCGGCCCCACCGATTTGATCTATCTGGCACCATCGAGTTCACTTGACATACCCACTGCCAGAAACCCTAATCAATTTGGTCTAACCGATGGGATCTCGGTCTCACCAAGATGGGCTTGCAAACTCTCTGTTGCCTATTGCAATAGTTTCGGTCTCACCGAGATATGCAATCGGTCCCACCTAGTTTGCCTGACCAACTCTCTATTTCGCTTATTACCGAAATCGGTCCCACCGAGTATGTGTAATCAGTCAAACCGAGATCGGGTTTTACCCTAACCCTAGCACATCGGTCCTACCGCGAGTTGATCATATCGGTCCCACTGAAATGCCTAACGGTCACATTATGAACTAAATCGGTATGGCCGAGTTTCATGATTCGGTCTCACCGAGTTTGGTAAATTGCGTGTAACGGTTAGATTTTGTGTGGAGGCTGTATATACCCCTCCACCCTCTCTTCATTCATGGAGAAAGCCATCAGAACGTGCCCACACTTCCAGCAGTCATTTTCTGAGAGAGAACCACCTACTCATGTGTTGAGACCAAGATATTCCATTCCAACCACATAAATCTTGATCTCTAGCCTTCCCCAAGTTGCTTTCCAGTCAAATCATCTTTCCACCAAATCCAATCCTATGAGAGAGAGTTGAGTGTTGGGGAGACTATCATTTGAAGCACAAGAGCAAGGAGTTCATCATCAACACACCATCTATTACCTTTTGGAGAGTGGTGTCTCCTAGATTGGTTAGGTGTCACTTGGGAGCGTCCGTCAAGGTTGTGGAGTTGAACCAAGGAGTTTGTATGGGCAAGGAGATCACCTACTTCGTGAAGATCTACCCTAGTGAGGTAAGTCCTTCGTGGGCGATGGACATGGTGGGATATACAAGGTTGCTTCTTCGTGGACCCTTTGTGGGTTGAGCCTCTCCGTGGACTCGTGCAGTCGTTACCCTTCCTGGGTTGAAGTCTTCATCAATGTGGATGTACGATAGCACCGCCTATCGGTACCATGCAAAAAGCTTCGTGTCTCCAATTGCGTTTGCACACTCCAATCCCATCCCTTTACTTTCTTGCAAGTTGCATGCTTTACTTTCCGTTGCTCATATACTCTTTGCATGCTTGCTTGATATGTATTGTGAATGTTTAAACATGTGCTTAAACTCCACCTCAACTTGAAGAACTTAAAAATTTCTACTTTTCTTGGTTGAGAGTCTATTCACCACCCTCTAGACACCTCTTCTCGATCCTTTCAATTGGTATCAGAGCTTTGGTCTCCATTACTTTGGTTTAATCACCATTGGTGGAAGATGGATGAGTCTATGTTGGGGAGTCTTAGACATAGAGTGCCTATACTTGATGGAGAGTACTTTCATGAGTGGAAAAATGAGATGCTTGAGATTTTCAATGAATATCAGTTGAGTAAGTACATTACCAACCCTTGTGCTCGCCTTGTTGATCCTTTGCATCCCACTCCCAATGAGGATCTTGACATGATTCACAATCTTAGAACCATCAACCTTATCATTAGAGGATTGCCTAGAAATTTGGTTGGTTACTTACCTACTCTTGATTGTGCTTATACTATATGGAAATTTCTTGAGGAAAGATTTCCAAACTAGTCCTTGCAAAATCTAGATGAGATTCTTCATAAGTCAATTGCCTTGAATAAAATGAGTACTAGTGATTCTAAGTTTGATGATTGTTTGTTTGAGCTCCGTGACCTTAGGCGTGCCAAATGAGATGTTGGAATCATTAGCAATATTATCTCCTAAGCCATTAGATTTCATAAAGATGATTATTGTCATGATCATTTATCTAATGAATCACTCTCTCTAGGAATTGATCCATCACATGACGATGTTGAATAAGGATACAATGATCAAGATGATGGTAGTGACTATGATCTTGATGATGCAACGAGACACTTTGGTCTTATGGCTAATCTTCGCGGCTACATGGCAGGAGGAAAGGAATGGGTCCTTGATAGTCGATGTACTAATCACATGACCGGAGATAAAGATATGTTTTGTGAGCTTTCTAAAAACGAGACCCTCAAAAGTATGTCACTTTTGGTGATAACTCAAAGGGTAAGGTGGTTGGCATCGGTAAGGTGGCCATCTCACATGATAGCTCCATACAAAATGTCATGCTCGTTGAATTTCTTGGCTAGAATTTACTTTGTGTATCTAGACTTGCTGATTTCGGTTTCAATGTCCTATTTACTAAAGTAGATTGTCAAGTGTTTCGAAGAGATAATCATAAAATGGTCTTTACCAGTATATGTAGAGGTGATCTATACATTGTTGACTTCACTAAAAAGGCTCAACCTAGAACTTGCTTATTTGTCAATCCTCTAAAGGCTGGTTGTGGCATAGAAGGTTAGGTCATGTGGGCATGCGGAACCTTGACAAGCTTATTTAAGGTGATCATATCCTTTGTGTTAAAGATGTCATATTTGATAAGGATAGACTTTGCAGCGCTTGCCAAGCAGGAAAACAAGTTGGAGGAAGACACCCCGTGAAGAATATCATGACCACGAGAAGACCGGCCGAGCTACTTCATATGGATCTGTTTGGTCCCAATGCCTACAAAAGTCTCGGTGGAAACTCATTTGGTCTAGTTATAGTTGATGATTTTCCATGATTTACGTGGGTGTTCTTTCTTGATGATAAATCGCAGGTCCAAAAGATCTTCAAGAACTTCGCTAGGAAGGCCCAAAATCAATTTGAAGTGAAGATCAAGAAGGTTCGCAGCGACAATGGAACAGAGTTCAAGAACGCAAATGTGGATTCCTTTCTTGACGAAGAAGGGATCTCACATGAGTTCTCGACTATGTACACACCTCTACAAAGTGGAGTTGTTGAGAGGAAGAACTGGACGCTCATCAAAATGGCGAGAACGATGCTTGATGAATACAAGATGCCAAAACACTTTTGGGCAGAAGCGGTTGAGACAACT
>NC_057798.1:67750341-67755068 GCF_018294505.1 Triticum aestivum
ACGAGATCCTGACCGGTAACAAAACCCAAGTTGGATACTTTCTAGTATTCGGCTCAAAGTGTTACATTCTTGATAAGCATCGCCATTCTAAATTTGCTCCCAAATCTCATGAAGGTTTCCTACTTGGTTATGGCTCAAACTCTCACACTTACCGTGTCTACAACAATTTCACCCGAAAGGTTGAAGAGAGGTAGATGTGAATTTTGATGAATCTAATGGCTCGCAGGTAGAGCAATTGCCAATTGAAGTAGGAGACCAAGACCCTTCAGAAGCAATCCAAGACGTGTCTATTGGCAAGATCCGTCCAACGGAGGTGAAGGAGAGTACCTCGTCCGTCCAAGTGGAAGCTTCTACCTCACGACAAGGTGAACCAAGAGTTGATATGGAGGCATCCACATGTGGGACACACCAAGAGGAAGAAAATGAGGAAGTACACCAAGATGAACCTCATCAACCTCCTTCTCCACCACAATAAGAGAACGACAATGTCAACAATGAAGAAGGCCAAGAAGAAGACCAAGATGATGAAGAAGATGTTCCCCCCGACCAAAACAAAAGCTCTCACGAGTTGAAGCAAGAGTCGCCAAAGACCATCCCATCGAGCAAATCTACAATGATATCCAAACCGGGAGAATCACTCGCTCTAAAACTCGTTTGGCTAATTTTGTGAACATTATTCATTCATCTCTAGAATTGAACCCATGAAGGTTGAAGAAGCATTGGAAGATCTGGATTGGATAAATGCCATGCATGAAGAGCTACACAACTTTGAGAGAAACCAAGTGTGGACATTGGTCGAGAAGCCCGACAACAACCACAACATCGTTGGTCGAGAAACCAAGTGATTCAGATGTGTGGGAGTCTTGGGGTTCAAATGAGGGGGAAAAGTGCTTTTCCGGCCATGATCCTACCCGACTCGGTCCGTGGATGGCAGTCGACCTGGTTCTACTTCAAAGACCAGCCGACGCTAGGGCAGTCAACCGGACTCCCTCCTTTTTCCATGGACCGAGTGAGGAAGCCTTCCTCTTTGAAGGTGATCCCGGAAGAGAAGGCGCCAATTAAGGCGCTGGTCGAACGTGTTGTCCAGCTTATCCGTGATGGGGTGACCGGCATGGACCTCTTGGAGGTCTTCCTCCGACGACTCATCCAGCCGCTTCAAGCTCGATACCATCCGATGTGGTTGTATTCTGGTACTGAGGACACCACTCGGATCCACCCAGAGGAGATTGACAATGCCACGCTGGAGAGGTGGCTGGCGAGCATCATAGGGAACAAAGACAACCTCCGAGGAGCCAGGAGGATTCCTCCACTCGACCAATCATACAACATAGACAAGGTCCAATTCTGCATCTCTGACTGTGATCCTGCTTTCTTCATTCTGTTCGCTTAAAATCAGTCGACTGACTTTTGTCTTGTTTGTTGTCTTCTAGGCCACTACTGAGATGTACTCGATGCCCAACGGGGCGCAAGAACAGGACGAGGAGGAAGAGGCGAGCGGAGGTGAAAGTAGGGAGGAGTGGAAATCTGATGATGAGGGGGAAGAGGATGACGATGGCTCCAGTGAAGAGGAAGAGGAGGAGAAAGTCAATCCTCCTCACATGGAAAGGCGATCCAAGCTCACCCACGATCCCGCGAGCGAGCGTGGCAAAGCGACTGCGCCCGTTGGGCAATCGTCGAAGCGCCCTCGAGCGGCTTCTCTGGCGCCGACTGAAAAAGCGTCGAAGCATCCACGAGCGGCGCCATCAAAGCCGCCGAAGGCCTTGCCCAAGATGAGAATGGCCATTCCCACCATTTCCGGGTAACAGCAGAACTTGTGTTTTCTCGTTTAGCATGGACGAACTCTGGGTCGACTTATTGACTATCCGACTGGTTTCTGAAATCTGCAGTGCTGCTACTTCCGAGACCTCCGCCAAGAACGAAGACCAGGAAATGGAAGACGCTGCCACCTCCAACCTTGGTACGCTCTCTGTAGTTTCACTTTTGGTCGATTGAATTTTCGATTTTAACTTTGTGTTTTTCCTGTAGTTCCTCCTCATGTCATCGATCTCCCTGATGATGACGACGAGGCGCCACTGAGGTCGAGGACGAATAGAAAGGTGCTGGCTGGCAAGGCCACTCAGACTGCATCAGTGCCCGAGGCATTGGTTCAAGAGGGTGGCAACATCACTCGGAATTCCGTGTCCTTCGCTGTGCCGCTGACGAGTGCCCGGCCTTCGTCGTCGACTGCTGACGCGCCCTCCCTTTTTGCCACACACCACGTCCCAGAGGACCAAGCGGGTGCTGCCAAGGAGGCTATACGCCAGGCGATCCGGGAAGCCAGCCAAGCGGCCTATGATGCTAGCTCAACCCTTCAGAGCAACGTCCAGGTTAGTTGGCCACCGCTTGTTCTGTTAGGATATGCTATCTGAAGACTTTCTTTCCAAAGATCTTTGTATTTATACACCCACTGGGTGTGTCGATTGAATTTTTGGATTGGTGGGGGCACGCTGAGTGCACCCACTAGGTGTAGTCCCCGAGACTATGGTGGACTGCTGGCAGTCGACTATATTCTTTGTATTTTGAATTTCTTCGCTCTAACTTCTTCACTCGGTCTGGTCGGACCATGTCGAATGGAATCTTGGAACCGGTGGGGGCACGCTGAGTGCACCCACTAGGTGTAGTCCCCGAGACTATGGTGGACTGCTGGCAGTCGACTGTAGTTTGAAGAACCTGTTTTTTTGGTAGATCATGATGAGACCAAGGCTGACTGCTGGCAGTTAGCTATAGAGCTATAGTTTTTAGGATCATAACCTCTTTGTCTCTTTCGGCCGACTGATCGGACCGAGTCAGTAGAACTAGTGGGGGCACGCTGAGTGCACCCACTGGGAGTAGTCCCGGAGACTACTGTTGAATACTTTGATTCGGCTGTAGTCTTAGAAATGCTATGATTTTCCTCTTAGTCACTCGGAAGCAACCTATCTTTGATGTCCATCGATTGACCCTTCGCAGAAATCCCGCGAGCTTGTGGCTCGCTATACTGAATTGGAAAACAAACATATCCAGCTCGACCATGACTTGAAGCTTGTTCAGGGGAACTTTAAGAAGGCGAAGGATGAGGCAAAAGGTATGATTGGTGAGAACTTGACAACTGTCTTTATCTTTCTGCCCATTCCTGATTCTGATCTCATTGTCATTTTGCAGATAAAATGAAGGAGGCTCTGGAGAAGAAGGACCATGACCTTGCCGAGGCACAGAAGGCGGCTTTGGACAAAACGAAGCTTGCGGAAGAAAAACTGGCGTCAGTCGGTGAACTTGAAGAGGAGAACGCCAATCTGAAAGCTGCTCTCGACGCGGCCAACAAGGAAGTCAGCCGCCTGAAGAATGATAAGATTGCTCTGAATGACAAGGCTGGTGAACTAGTGGGGAAGAAGAATGATCTGGAGGCTTATCTGGGAGGGCTCGCCAAGAAGTTATTCATCATGCTTGAGGGTAATCTCTCTTATCCGACTGACTTGTAATCATCGACTTATCGTAGAACCGTTGGTTTACCTTTGGATTGTGTTTACAGAATTCTGCCAAAACTTCGACGAGGAGACCAGTCGAGTGGAGACAGGCTTGGACCCCATTAACTCTCTTGTGAAGGATGAAGCTGCTATGAACGTGCTCCGACTGAAGTCTCGGGTTGCTGGTGTGGTTGACTACATTGCTCGACTGAAGGTTGCGGCATCGCGAATCGACACGACACTCTGGCCAGGAGCGACGCTTAAAAATGACCTCGAGTCTCTAATGACTCGACTGAATGAAGTTCCAGGTCGTGTGCAAGAATGGAAGAAATCTTCTGCCAGGTGCGGCGCCGACGTTGCTCTGTCGCTGGTCCGTGTTCATTGCAAGGATGCGCGAGAGGAAAAGCTGGCGTCCATCAAAGTTGCCAATACCAAGAAGCACGACTTCCAATCTTTCATGGAGACCTTCATTGCTGCTGCCACTCGGATTGCTGACAGAATCGACTTGGACCAGTTTGTTGCACCCTCCAGTCCTCCACCCGAGGAGTAAAAAACTTCTATTCTTTGTCTTAAATTTGCCTCGGAATGCCGAGTGGTTTTGTAACCGATAAACTTTTACAGGCTTGACGCCTGAGCACTTTCGAACCCGTAGGATATTATCTCAACTTGGCTTATCGTTGAATATGCTTGCACTTGCCTTCGAGCAAACTTTGTTCTTCACTCGGAGTATACTTTAGCGCTTGAGATGCGGCTCTGAGGTGAAAATCCAGTCGACCTGCACCTCATCGCTCTTGCAGGTAGGGATGAAGCACAGATTGCAGTCGACCTACGTCCTTGCGGATCGGGATGGAGCACACGTTGTATTTGTGGCGTAGCTCCGAAGGAGAAGGCGGCAGTCGACCTGCACCTCATCGTCCTTGTAGAGCGCATGTTGTATTTGTGGCGTAGCTCCGAAGGAGAAGGCGGCAGTCAACCTGCACCTCATCGTCCTTGCGGATCGGAATGGATTTCGTACTTAGGCGAGTACTGGACTGTAGCTAAGCCTCCGAGTGGGAGGGTTGCTCTCCACTTGGTAGGATTTTCAAATGCTTAGGCGAGTACTGGACTACAGCTAAGCCCCCGAGTGGGAGGTTTTCTCTCCACTCGGTAGGATTTTCAAATACTTAGGCGAGTACTGGAGTGCAGCTAAGCCCTCGAGTGGGAGATTTGTTCTCCACTCGGTAGGATTTTCAAATACTTAGGTGA
>NC_057798.1:67755491-67828009 GCF_018294505.1 Triticum aestivum
TCGTATATTTAGGCGAGTACTGGACTGCAGCTAAGCCCCCGAGTTGGAGGTTTGTTCTCCACTCGGTAGGATTTTCATATACTTAGGCGAGTACTGGACTGCAGCTAAGCCCCCGAGTGGGAGGCTTGCTCTCCACTCGGTAGATTTTTCATGTACTTAGGCGAGTACTGGACTGCAGCTAAGCCCCCGAGTGGGAGGTTTGCTCTCCACTCGGTAGGATTTTCATATACTTAGGCGAGTACTGGACTGCAGCTAAGCCCCCGAGTGGGAGGTTTGCTCTCCACTCGGTAGGATTTTCAAATACTTAGGCGAAACGGATTTGCAGCTAAGCCCCCAAGTGAGAGGCTTGCTCGTCACTCGGTAGTGATTTTTTTTGCAAACTTAGGCGAAACGGATTCGCAGCTAAGCCACCCACTGGGGGATTTCTAACATAAACAAAAGCAACAACAATCACTGGGAAAATTATAATACTCTTGTCTTCGATAAACAAACTACAGAGGTACTTTTTATTACATCTCATCCGAGTGAGTACTTAAGTATAAAAGGGGCGGAGTAGCTCCGCATTCCAAGCTCGTGGCTCATCAATCTGGCGATCGACATTGTAAAGACGGTATGCTCCATTGTGGAGGACTTTGGTGACGGTGAAGGGGCCTTCCCAAGTAGGAGCGAGTTTGTGTGGCTTTTGTTGATCCACTCGGAGGACCAAGTCTCCTTCTTGGAAGTACCAACTTTTTCTGGATTGGCGTTGATTCCTCGTTCGGAAACGAGAAAATCGAGTAACTTTCCGCCAGGAACTTCGAATGTGCACTTTGATGGATTAAGCTTGATATCATACCTCCTGAGGTTGGAAAATGTCTCTGCAAGATCATTCAGCAGGTCGGAACCTTTCCGTGACTTGAGCACAATATCATCCATGTATGCTTCCACATTCTGACTAATTTGAGTGAGCAAACACTTCTGAATCATCCTCATGAACGTGGCTCCGGCATTCTTGAGGCCGAATGGCATGGTGACATAACAGAAGCACCCGAATGGAGTGATGAAAGTTGTTTTGATCTCATCGGGTCCATACAGACGGATCTGATAGTAACCGGAATAAGCGTCTAAAAAAGATAGGCGCTCACATCCCGTGGTCGAGTCGACTATTTGGTCGATGCGGGGGAGAGGAAAATGATCTTTCGGGCAGGCCCGATTGATATGTTTGAAGTCGATGCACATGTGAAGTGACTTGTCCTTCTTGGGGACCATGACAACATTGGCGAGCCACTCGGAGTGATAAATCTCTCGGATAAACTCTGCTGCTAAGAGCCGAGCCACCTCCTCGCCAATAGCCTTTCTTTTCTGGACGGCGGACCGTCGAAGATGTTCTTTGACAGGTTTCACTTTTGAGTCGACTCGTAGGAGGTGCTCAGCCAGCCCCCTGGGAACACCCGGCATGTCAGAAGGCTTCCATGCAAAGATGTCCCAGTTCTCACGGAGGAACTGAATGAGCGCTTCTTCCTATTTGGAGTCAAGTGTTGTGGAGATATGAGTTGGAGCAGCACTGGGGTCAGTCGGGTGAATGTGAAATGCTGATTCTGTAGTGGGCCTCTTGGCTCGAAACAAATCACTCGGGTCTGCGGTTTTCTGGTGTTCCTGCAGCTCTACCACTGCCATCTGAGCATCGGCGATCTTTGAGCCTTTCTGAAAGCACTCTTCCGCCTTCTTCCGATTGCCAGTAACAGTGATAACACTTTTGGGGCCAAGCATCTTCAATTTGAGGTACACATAACATGGTCGAGCCATAAAACGTGCATAAGCTGGCCTGCCCAGAATAGCGTGATAAGCACTCTGGAAATCCACAACTTCAAACATCAACTTTTCTTTGCGGTAATTTTTGGAATCACCGAAAACCACATCAAGAGCAATTTGGCCGAGTGACTCAGCCTTCTTTCCAGGAATGACTCCATGGAAGCTCATGTTGCTGGTACTGAGTCTGGACATTGGAATACCCATCCCTTTCAACGTCTCTGCGTATAGTATATTCAGGCCACTGCCACCATCCATCAAAACTTTAGTCAGTCGAGTACCTTCGACGATTGGGTCGACCACCAAAGCTTGCCTCCCAGGGGTGGCTATGTGTGTCGGATGATCGGACTAGTCGAATGTGATGGCAGTCTGAGACCATTTCAGATAACTGGGTCTCGCCAGAGCAACCATATTCACTTCTCGGTTTATAACTTTCAATCGACTTTTGCTTTCAACGTCAGCAAAAATCATCAGGGTGGAATTGACTTGGGGATATTAATCATCACTATCTTCTTTGTCCTCAACTTCGTCCGACTCTTTTTCCTTATCTTTGGGTTGTTTCCCCTGGAATTGCTGGATCAAGAGCCGACACTGTCGAGTGGTATGTTTCGGGTAAATGAGTTTACCCTCCTCATCTTTCTTCGTGTGGATGTGGCACGGCAAATCCAACACGTCATTCCCTTCCTTGTCATTCACCTTCTTAGGGTTCCAAGACCCTTTGGGCTTCCCTTTAAACTTTCCTTGAGTCACGGCCAAGGCTTCTCCAGGAGCAGCTGGCTCGGCTTTCCGCTTCTGCTTCCGACTGGAGTTCCCTCCTCCGGTTTCGTGGGCGACTGACTTGTGTTTGCCACTCTAGAGCCGATCCTCTTCCTCACCATTGGCATACTTGGTGGCAATTTCCATCATTCCACTCAGAGACATGTCTCCGGTTCGACCGAACTTCAGGTTTAGCTCTCTGTACTTAACGCCTCCTTGAAGGCACAGACTGCCTGGTGATCAGATACAATCTCTACCGTGTGATGCAATGTGATCCATCTTTGGATGTAATCTCTCAAAGTTTCATTCGACTTCTGCACACAAGATTGCAGCTCTGTCAACCCTGCTGGTCGCTTGCAAGTTCCTTCAAATGTTCTGACAAACACTCGAGCCAGATCTTCCCAAGTGTAAATGCTGCTGGGTGCTAACTGATTCAACCATGCTCTAGCCAAACCCTCCAACATAAGAGGCAGGTGTTTCATTGCTACTTCATCGTTGCCGCCGCCAATCTGAACAGCCACTCGGTAGTCTTCAAGCCAAGTAGCAGGCTTAGACTCACCAGTGAACTTACTGACTCCAGTCGCCAACCTGAAGTTGGGAGGAATCACCGCGGCCCTGATGGCTCTGCTGAAACACTCTGGTCCTGAGACGTGTACACTGCTGCTGGTGGGTACATCTCTGTCATGACCTTCTCGGTGAGCTCTGTTCCTATCGACCAAACCTTGAACGATAATGGATCTCGCATCAAAGCCTGGTTCCCTGGGATCGACTGGAATCCTTCGCCCAACATTGTGATGGCGTCTGTCATCCTGCTGTCGAGGCGCGTACGATTCACTCCTTGGGGGAGGGGTAGGCACTCGACGCCGATCATCACTATCGAGTCGGTGATCGTACTGCTCATGGTTCTGGTGCAGATCACGCCGGTCTCCACGTCCCTCATGCCTCGGGGGCGATCTTGGGCTATGGGCCGACTGGACTGTATTTGCAGCGCTGGATCTGCTGTGAATCCTATTCCGCGACTGCGATACAGCTGAATTTTGATCTCCTGCCGCCCGGAGTAATGCTTTGATCTGTAACAAGCCTCTGCCAGCCTCTGACTGGGAAGGCTGAATCGACTCTGCTATACGGGTTGCAGCTGCTAAATTCTGAATCGGAGTTCGATATACCTGAGTTGTGTTGGGGAACGTAGTAATTTAAAAAAATTTCCTACGCACACGCAAGATCATGGTGATGATATAGCAACGAGAGGGGAGAGTGTTGTCTACGCACCCTCGTAGACCGAAGCGGAAGCGTTGACGCAACATAGAGGAAGTAGTCGTACGTCTTCCCGGTCCAACCGATCTAAGCACCGTTACTCCGGCACCTCCGAGTTCTTGACACACGTACAGCTCGATGACGCACCCCGGGCTCCGATCCAGCAAAGCTTCGGGGAGGAGTTTCGTCAGCACGATGGCGTGATGACGATCTTGATGTTCAACCGTCGCAGGGCTTCGCCTAAGCACCGCTACAATATGACCGAGGTGTAATATCGTGGAGGGGGGCACCGCACACGGCTAAGGAACGATCACGAAGATCAACTTCTGTATCCATGGGGTGCCCCCTGCCCCCGTATATAAAGGAGTGGAG
The DNA here is from genome assembly GCF_018294505.1 of Triticum aestivum. Classification (NCBI taxonomy): domain Eukaryota; kingdom Viridiplantae; phylum Streptophyta; class Magnoliopsida; order Poales; family Poaceae; genus Triticum; species Triticum aestivum. Next base: position 67,759,662 of record NC_057798.1, read on the forward strand.
GAGGGCAGGGCCGGCCCTCTCTATGGAGCGCCCTAGGGGAGTCCTACTCCCGCCGGGATTAGGATTCCCCCTTTCCTAGTCCAACTAGGAATCCTTCCAAGTATTAGGAGTAGGAGACAAGGAAAGGGAAGAGAGAAGGGAAGGAAGGAGGGGGTGCGGCCCCTCCCCCTAGCCCAATTCGGACTAGGCCATGGGGGGGGGGGCGCGGCCTGCCCTAGGCAGCCTCTCTTTCTTTCCCGTATGGCCCAATAAGGCCCAATACTTCTCCCCCGTATTCCCCTCCCCGGTACTCCGAAAAATACCCGAACCACTCGGAACCTTTCCGAACTCCGAATATAGTCGTCTAGTATATCGATCTTTACGTCTCGACTATTTCGAGACTCCTCGTCATGTCCCCGATCTCATCCGGGACTCCGAACTCCTTCGGTACATCAAAACTCATAAACTCATAATATAACTGTCATCGAAACCTTAAGTGTGCGGACCCTACGGTTCGAGAACAATGTAGACATGACCGAGACACGTCTCCGGTCAATAACCAATAGCGGGACCTGGATGCCCATATTGGTTCCTACATATTCTACGAAGATCTTTATCAGTCAGACCGCATAACAACATACGTTGTTCCCTTTGTCATCGGTATGTTACTTGCCCGAGATTCGATCGTCGGTATCCAATACCTAGTTCAATCTCGTTACCGGCAAGTCTCTTTACTCGTTCCGTAATACATCATCTGGCAACTAACTCATTAGTTGCATTGCTTGCAAGACTTATGTGATGTGCATTACCGAGAGGGCCCAGAGATACCTCTCCGACATTCGGAGTGACAAATCCTAATCTCGAAATACGCCAACCCAACAAGTACCTTCGGAGACACCTGTAGAGCACCTTTATAATCACCCAGTTACGTTGTGACGTTTGGTAGCACACAAAGTGTTCCTCCGGTAAACGGGAGTTGCATAATCTCATAGTCATAGGAACATGTATAAGTCATGAAGAAAGCAATAGCAACATACTAAATGATCGGGTGCTAAGCTAACTGAATGAGTCATGTCAATCAGATCATTCAACTAATGATGTGATCCTGTTAATCAAATAACAACTCTTTGTCCATGGTTAGGAAACATAACCATCTTTGATTAACAAGCTAGTCAAGTAGAGGCATACTAGTGACACTCTGTTTGTCTATATATTCACACATGTATTATGTTTCCAGTTAATACAATTCTAGCATGAATAATAAACATTTATCATGAAATAAGGAAATAAATAATGACTCTATTATTGCCTCTAGGGCATATTTCCTTTAGTCTCCCACTTGCACTAGAGTCAATAATCTAGTTCACATCGCCATGTGATTTAACACCAACAATCATATCTGTATATGATTAACACCCATAGTTCACATCGTCATGTGACCAACACCCAAAGGGTTTACTAGAGTCAATAATCTAGTTCACATCGCTATGTGATTAACACCCAAAGAGTACAAAGGTATGATCATGTTTTGCTCGTGAGAGAAGTTTAGTCAACGGGTCTGTCACATACAGAGCCATATGTATTTTACAAATATTCTATGTCTACAATACTCTGCACGGAGCTACTCTAGCTAATTGCTCCCACTTTCAATATGTATCCAGATTGAGACTTAGAGTCATCTGGATTAGTGGCAAAACTTTCATCGACGTAACCCTTTACGAAGAACCTTTTGTCACTTCCATAATCGAGAAACATATCCTTATACTACTCAGGATAATTTTGACCGCTGTCCAGTGATCTACTCCTAGGTCACTACTGTACTCCCTTGTCAAACTCATTGGTGGGGTATAAAGTAGATCTGGTATACAGCATGGCATACTTTATAGAACCTATGGCTGAGGCATAGGGAATGACTTTCATTCTCTTTCTATCTTCTGCCGTGGTCGGGCTTTGAGTTTTACTCAATTGCACACCTTGTAACACATGAAAGAACTCTTTCTTTGACTGTTCCATTTTGAACTACTTTAAAATCTTGTCAAGGTATTTACTCATTGAAAAAACTTATCAAGCGTCTTGATCTATCTCTATAGATCTTGATGCTCAATATGTAAGCAGCTTTACCGAGGTCCTTCTTGGAAAAACTCCTTTCAAATACTCCTTTATGCTTTACAGAATAATTCTACATTATTTCTGATCAACAATATGTCATTCACATATACTTATCAGAAATGCTGTATTGCTCCCACTCACTTTCTTGTAAATACAGGCTTCACTGCAAGTCTGTATAAAACTATATGCTTTGAACAACTTATCAAAGCGTATATTCCAACTCCGAGATGCTTGCACCAGTCCATAGATGGATCGCTGGAGTTTGCATATTTTGTCAGCACCTTTAGGATTGACAAAACCTTCTGGTTGCATCATATACAACTCTTCTTTAAATGCATTAAGGAATGTAGTTTTGTTTATCCATTTGCCAGATTTCATAAAAATGCGGCAATTGCTAACATGATTTGGACAGACTTAAGCATCGCTACGAGTGAGAAAATTTCATCGTAGTCAACACCTTGAACTTTGTCAAAAAACTTTTTTCGACAAGTCTAGCTTTGTATATAGTAACACTACTATCAACGTCCGTCTTCCTCTTGATGATCCATTTATTTTCTATGATTTGCCGATCATCGGGCAAATCCATCAAAGTCCATACTTTGTTCTCATACATGGATCATATCTCAGATTTCATGGCCTCAAACCATTTTGCGGAATCTAGGCTCATCATCGCTTCCTCATAGTTCATAGGTTCGTCATGGTCAAGTAACATGACCTCCAGAATGGGATTACCGTACCACTCTGGTGCGGATCTCACTCTGGTTGACCTACGAGGTTCGGTAATAACTTGATCTGAAGTTACATGATCATCATCATTAGCTTCCTCACTAATTGGTGTAGTAGTCACAGGAACAGATTTCTGTGATGAACTACTTTCCAGTAGGTACAATTACCTTATCAAGTTTCAACTTTCCTCCCACTCACTTCTTTCGAGAGAAACTCCTTCTCTAGAAAGGATCCATTCTTAGCAATGAATGTCTTGCCTTCGGATCTGTGATAGAAGGTGTACCCAACAGTCTCCTTTGGGTATCCTATGAAGACATATTTCTCCGATTTGGGTTTGAGCTTATCAGGATGAAACTTTTTCACATAAGTATCACAACCCAAAACTTTACGAAACGACAACTTTGGTTTCTTGCGAAACCACAGTTCATATAGTGTCATCTCAACGGATTTAGATGGTGCCCTATTTAACGTGAATGCAGCTGTCTCTAATGCATGATTCCAAAACGATATTGGTAAATCGGTAAGAAACATCATAGATTGTACTATATCCAATAAAGTACGATTATGACGTTCGGATACACCATTATGATGTGCTGTTCCAGGTGGCATGAATTTGTGAAACTATTTGACGTTGTTTTAACTGAAGACCAAACTCGTAACTCAAATATTTGTCTCCGCAATCAGATCGTAGAAACCTTATTTTCTTGTCACGATGAGTTTCCACTTCACTCTGAAATTCTTTGAACTTTTCAAATGTTTCAGACTTATGTTTCATCAAGTAGATATACCCATATCTGCTCAAATCATCTGTGAAGGTCAGAAAATAACGATACCCGCCGCGAGCCTTAACACTCATCGGATCGCATACATCAGTATGTATTATTTCCAATAAGTCAGTTGCTCGCTCCATTGTTCCGGAGAACGGAGTCTTAGTTATCTTGCCCATGAGGCATGGTTCGCAAGCATCAAGTGATTCATAATCAAGTGATTCCAAAATCCCATCAGCATGGAGTTTCTTCATGCGCTTTACACCAATATGACCTAAACGGCAGTGCCACAAATAAGTTGCACTATCATTATTAACTTTGCATCTTTTGGTTTCAATATTATGAATATGTGTATCACTACGATCGAGATCCAATGAACCATTTTCATTGGGTGTGTAACCATATAAGGTTTTATTCATGTAAACAGAACAACAATTTATTCTCTTACTTAAATGAATAACCGTATTGCAATAAACATGATCAAATCATATTCATGCTAAATGCAAACACCAAATAACATTTATTTAGGTTCAACACTAATCCCGAAAGTATAGGGAGTGTGCGATGATGATCATATCAATCCTGAAACTACTTTCAACACACATCGTCACTTCACCCTTAACTAGTTTCTGTTTGTTCTGCAACTCCCGTTTCGAGTTACTATTCTTAGCAACTGAACCAGTACCAAATACCGAGGGGTTGCTATAAACACTAGTAAAGTACACATCAATAACATGTATATCAAATATACCTTTGTTCACTTTGCCATCCTTCTTATCCGCCAAATACTTGGGGCAGTTCTGCTTCCAGTGACCAGTCCCTTTGAAGTAGAAGCACTTAGTCTCAGGCTTAGGTCCAGACTTGGGCTTCTTCACTTGAGCAGCAACTTGCTTGCCGTTCTTCTTGAAGTTCCCTTCTATCCCTCTGCCCTTTTCTGGAAACTAGTGGTCTTGTTAACCATCAACAGTTGATGTTCTTTCTTGATTTCTACCTTCATCGATTTCATCATCATGAAAAACTCAGGAATCATTTTCATCATCCCTTGCATACTATAGTTCATCACGAAGTTCTACTAACTTGGTGATGGTGACTAGAGAATTCTGTCAATCACTATCTTATCTGGAACATTAACTCCCACTTGATTCAAGCGATTGTAGTACCCAGACAATCTGAGCACATGCTCACTAGTTGAGCGATTCTCTTCCATCTTTTAGCTATAGAACTTGTTGGAGACTTCATATCTCTCAACTCGGGTATTTGCTTGAAATATTAACTTCAACTCCTGGAACATCTCATATGGTCCATGACTTTCAAAACGTCTTTGAAGTCCCGATTCTAAGCCATAAAGCATGATGCACAAAACTATCAAGTAGTCATCATATTGAGCTATCCAAACGTTCATAACGTCTGCATCTGGTCCTGCAATAGGTCTGTCACCTAGCGGTGCATCAAGGACATAATTATTCTGTGCAGCAATGAGGATAAACCTCAGATCACGGATCCAATCCGCATCATTGCTACTAACATCTTTCAACACAATTTTCTCTAGGAACATATCAAAATAAACATATGAAAGCAACAACGCAAGCTATTGATCTACAACATAATTTGCAAAATACTACCAGGACTAAGTTCATGATAAATTAAAGTTCAATTAATCATATTACTTTAGAACTCCCACTTAGACAGACATCTCTCAAGTCATCTAAGTGATCACGTGATCCAAATCAACTAAACCATAACCGATCATCACGTGAGATGGAGTAGTTTTCAATGGTGAACATCACTATGTTGATCATATCTACTATATGATTCACGCTCGACCTTTCGGTCTCCGTGTTCCGAGGCCATATCTGCATATGCTAGGCTCGTCAAGTTTAACCTGAGTATTCTGCGTGTGCAAAACTGGCTTGCACCCGTTGTAGATGGACGTAGAGCTTATGACACCCGATCATCATGTGGTGTCTGGGCACGACGAACTTTGGCAATGGTGCATACTCAGGGAGAACACTTCTTGATAATTTTTTAGTGAGAGATCATCTTAAAATGCTACCGTCAATCAAAGCAAGATAAGATGCATAAAGGATGAACATCACATGCAATCAATATAAGTGATATGATATGGTCATCATCATCTTGTGCTTGTGATCTCAATCTCCGAAGCACCGTCGTGATCACCATCGTCACCGGTGCGACACCTTGATCTCCATCGTAGCATCGTTGTCATTTACACCATCTATTGCTTCTACGACTATCGCTACCGCTTAGTGATAAAGTAAAGCAATTACAGGGCGTTTGCATTTCATACAATAAAGCGACAACCATATGGCTCCCTCCACTTGCCGATAACTTCGGTTACAAAACATGATCATCTCATAAAATAAAATATAGCATCACGTCTTGACCATATCACATCACAACATGCCCTGCAAAAACAAGTTATACGTCCTCTACTTTGTTGTTGCAAATTTTACGTGGCTGCTACGGGCTGAGCAAGAACCGTTCTCACCTACGCATCAAAACCACAACGATAGTTCGTCAAGTTAGTGTTGTTTTAACCTTCGCAAGGACCGGGCGTAGCCACACTCGGTTCAACTAAAGTTGGAGAAACTGACACCCTCTAGTCACCTGTGTGCATAGCACGGCGGTAAAACCAGTCTCGCGTAAGCGTACGCGTAATGTCGGTCCGGGCCGCTTCATCCAACAATACCGCCGAACCAAAGTATGACATGCTGGTAAGCAGTATGACTTATATCGCCCACAACTCACTTGTGTTCTACTCGTGCATATAACATCAACGCATAAAACCTGGCTCTGATACCACTGTTGGGGAACGTAGTAATTTCAAAAAAATTCCTATGCACACGCAAGATCATGGTGATGATATAGCAACGAAATGGGAGAGTGTTGTCTACGTACCCTTGTAGACCGAAGCAGAAGAGTTGACGCAACGTAGAGGAAGTAGTCGTACGTCTTCCCGGTCCAACCGATCCAAGCACCGTTACTCCGGCACCTCCGAGTTCTTGACACACGTACAACTCGATGACGCACCCCGGGCTTCGATCCAGCAAAGCTTCGGGGAAGAGTTTCGTCAGCACGACGGCGTGGTGACGATCTTGATGTTCAACCGTCGCAGGGCTTCGCCTAAGCACCGCTACAATATGACCAAGGTGTAATATCGTGGAGGGGGGCGCCGCACACGGCTAAGGAACGATCACGAAGATCAACTTCTGTATCCATGGGGTGCCCCCTGCCCCCGTATATAAAGGAGTGGAGGAGGGGAGGGCCGGCCCTCTCTATGGCGCGCCCTAGTGGAGTCCTACTCCCGCCGGGAGTAGGATTCCCCCTTTCCTAGTCCAACTAGGAATCCTTCCAAGTATTAGGAGTAGGAGACAAGGAAGGGGAAGAGAGAAGGGAAGGAAGGAGGGGGTGCGGCCCCTCCCCCTAGCCCAATTCGGACTAGGCCATGGGGGGGCACGCGGACTGCCCTAGGTAGCCTCTCTCTCTTTCCCGTATGGCCCAATAAGGCCCAATACTTCTCCCCCGTATTCCCGTAACTCCCCGGTACTCCGAAAAATACCCGAACCACTCGGAACCTTTCCGAACTCCGAATATAGTCGTCCAATATATCGATCTTTACGTCTCGACCATTTCGAGACTCCTCGTCATGTCCCCGATCTCATCCGGGACTCCGAACTCCTTCGGTACATCAAAACTCATAAACTTATAATATAACTGTCATCGAAACCTTAAGTGTGCGGACCCTACGTTTCGAGAACAATGTAGACATGACCGAGACACGTCTCCGGTCAATAACCAATAGCGGGACCTGGATGCCCATATTGGTTCCTACATATTCTACGAAGATCTTTATCGGTTAGACCGCATAACAACATACGTTGTTCCCTTTGTCATCGGTATGTTACTTGCCCGAGATTCGATCGTCGGTATCCAATACCTAGTTCAATCTCGTTACCGGCAAGTCTCTTTACTCGTTCCGTAATACATCATCTCGCAACTAACTCATTAGTTGCATTGCTTGCAAGGCTTATGTGATGTGCATTACCGAGAGGGCCCAGAGATACCTCTCCGACATTTGGAGTGACAAATCCTAATCTCGAAATACGCCAACCCAACAAGTACCTTCGGAGACACCTGTAGAGCACCTTTATAATCACACAGTTACGTTGTGACGTTTGGTAGCACAAAAAGTGTTCCTCCGGTAAACGGGAGTTGCATAATCTCATAGTCATAGGAACATGTATAAGTCATGAAGAAAGCAATATCACCATACTAAACGATCGGGTGCTAAGCTAACTGAATGGGTCATGTCAATTAGATCATTCAACTAATGATGTGATCCCGTTAATCAAATAACAACTCTTTGTCCATGGTTAGGAAACATAACCATCTTTGATTAACAAGCTAGTCAAGTAGAGGCATACTAGTGACACTTTGTTTGTCTATATATTCACACATGTATTATGTTTCAGGTTAATACAATTCTAGCATGAATAATAAACATTTATCATGAAATAAGGAAATAAATAATGACTTTATTATTGCCTCCAGGGCATGTTTCCTTCAAGTTGGTGGTAGAAAGAGTTGACGTCGACTGGATTCTGGAACCGTTGCTGCGCACGCTCGTTGAGTGCTCGCTGGAGGTTCTCCAGTCGAGTGCGCTCAGCCAAGTTGGCCAAGCGCGCATCCTCTAAGGCACGAGCCTCGGGGGTTTCTCCAACGATAGGACTGTGCAGCGCATCCATGTTCCGGCGGTGAAGATCTTCCCCCTGCAGTGAAGTGAGGGGCTCGGGGAGATATTCTTCATGGGCATGCGACGGATCGCCTCCGCCGTCGCTTCTGTCGGTGCGGGGAAAACTGGGAGGACTGCGTGGTCCATCGACCATAAGAACCTCCACCGCTGGATCACTGCTATTGCACTCGGATGTAGTCTCTGCGGAGCGAGTAGACAGGTCGAACAGGCCGTAGAGAGATTCGTCGGGCTCGATTGCCGCGACTTGGGGGGTGGCCAACTAGTGAGCCACCGCGTGCCTCACCCACCTCTGAAGCCTCGACCGACCGAAGCGCTTGCGCCGGCGGGAAACAGGGAGGGAGGACGACACAGGGGTCGACCGATACTGGGTCGACGGTTGCCGCAGGAGGACGCTGCGGACGCACACGTGAAAGTGCGTCGCTCCGTGGACTAGGAGTGCGTCGACGTTGAGCGGCGCCTCCTGAAGCCAAGCGGAGTCGTCGGCGATGAACGTGAGCGCGCCGAGACGGATCTCGCGGCCCTCAATCAAAACTCCGCCTGAAACCATGATGAAGGAGACCGGAAAAAATCACAACTTCTCCAATAAGTTGCTAAGACACCGGCCCCATGGTGGGCACCAACTGTCGTGGTTCTAAGTCTGACAGTAGTGTAGGGGGATAGGAATGGAGAGGCAAGATCCTAGCTATGGAGTAGTTGTATACGCAAGGGATTTACAAGTTCAGGCCCTTCTCGGAGGAAGTAACATCCCTACGTCTCGGAGCCCAGAGGCGGTCGACTGGATTATGTGCGTATGAGTTACAGGGGTGCGAACCCTTTACACTGAGGAGGGGGCTGGCTTATATAGAGTCCGCCAGACCCCTCTGGCCCTCAGTTATGCAGGGTTTGAGATACATTAAGATCGGGCATTACTGGTAACGCTACAAATAAAGTGCTATGATGACCATAAAAGCTACTTAATGACTGACCGTTGGCGTGCAGAGTGACTTTAGGTCTCCTGGCTGTCAAGTGGATGGCTTCATGGTCGAGTGTCTTTGAGTCCGTCGAGTGGAACATTTCTGGGTCGATTGAAAGGTGATTTCTTCTAGAGATGTCCTTGGGGAGGGTATCTTGGACAGGTACATGACCCTACCCTGGGTATAGAGCTTCATCAATAACCTTTTAACGGTTCAGCTAGATTTTCCCTAAGAACACATCTCCACAGAAGGGAGGGCCTCCACCTCTAGTGTGCCTCCTCTACTCTGCATCGAATCCTCTGCTCCATGTTGAATCTTTCACTAGTGGAATGTTAGGCGGGGCATGGGTATACTAGGTTGCATCCCTCCTGGCCTCGTCGTCCCCATACCAAGGTAATAAATGAATCGAGGCAACCTTACTAGATCATATCTTCTCAGCGTGATCGCAAGAACCAAGAGGGTAGGGACTAGGATGCAGAATTTGCGCCACAAATTCGAGCATCGGCTCCTCGAAGGGCGTAAAAGCAATGAGCCTGAAGTCCGAAACTTTAAACCATAAATTGAATAGTCAAAGTGGATCCACCTAGTCAATAGATTGAGACACAACCAACTTACTCAAAAAATTAGGGCTAAGAGCAACTCCAACTCCCATATCCCTAAAAAGACAGTCGTTTACAAGAAGTTGGGGGCAAAAAAGTTCCTCAATAGCACTGATAACCCACAAGTGTAGGCGGTCAATTGTAGTTTTTTCGATAAATAAGAGTGTCAAACCCAACAAGGAGCGAATGGTAGAACTTATATTCTCTTCAAGTTCTATCGACCACCGATACAACTGTACGCACACTTAACGTTCACTTTACCTAGAAAAAGTATGAAACTATTTTGCGAGGATAAAACTAGAAGTACTTTGTGAGAATAAAATTAGGAGTAATTTACAAGATAATAAAAGTTAGTTGTTTAGTAGAAAGCATTTTGTAGAACCATGAGAAAGATTGTCCATAGGCAATTGAATATAACATGATAGATACTCATCATATGCAATGAGGGAGAGACATACGTCAACACACTTTTCGTACTTGGATCATATGAACTTATGATTGGAACTCTAGCAAGCATCCACAACTACTAAAGATCATTAAGATAAAACCCAACCATAGCATTGATATGTCTCCGTTGTATCTATAGTTTTTGATTGTTTCATGCCAATATTTTACAACTTTCACATACTTTTGCCAATAATTTATCTAATTTTCTTGGACTAACATATTAATCCAGTGCCCAGTGTCAGTTCCTATTTATTGCTGTGTTTTATTTCGTAGAAAATCCATATCAAGTGAAGTCCAAATGCGATAAAAATTTATAAAGATTTATTTTGGTTTATATGTGATTTTTGGGAAAAAGAATCAACATGAGATGATGCTCGAGGTGCCCACAAGCTCAAACGACACACCCCTACCCTAGGCATGCCGGGCAGGCTTGTGGGGCCCCTGTAAGGCAGTTGGTGCCCTTCTTTCATCGTAAGAAAGATAATATCTGGATAAAAATCCCCTTAAAAGTTTAGCCCAATCGGAGTCATGGATCTCCATGATTTAAAAACGGTGAAGAGCAAGAAAACAAGAACGTGAATCAGAAGAGAACAGAGAGAGATATCCAATCTCGGAGGGGATCCTGCCCTTTCGGAGCCATGAATGCCAAGGACCAGAGGGGAAACCCTCCTCCCATCTAGGGGGGATTCCAAGGAAGAAGAAGAAGAAGGAGGGGCTCTCTCCTCCTCTCTCCCAGTGGCGCCGAAACATCGCTGGAGCAATCATCGTGTGATGACGATCTACTCCAACAACTCCGTCATCTTCCATAACACCTTCATCACCTTCCCTCCTCTATATTAAGCAAATGTTAAATATGCGTAGAGTTGGTGGTCGATAAAACTTGAAGGGAATATAATTCTACCTTTAGCTCCTCCTTGGGTGTTGGAGAACGTAGTAATAATTCAAAAAATTTCCTACGTTTCACCAAGATCAATCTAGGAGATGCTAGCAACAGGAGAGAGGGAATGAATCTTCATACCCTTGAAGATCGCTAAGCGGAAGCGTTACAAGAATGCGGTTGATGGAGTCGTACTCGCGGCGATTCAAATCGCGGAAGATTCGATGTAGCGCCGAAAGGACGGCACCTTCGCGTTCAACACATGTACATCCCGGGGACGTCTCCTCCTTCTTGATCCAGCAAGGGGTGAGGAGAAGTTGAGGGAGAACTCTGGCAGCACGACGGTGTGGTGGTGGTGGAGCTCATGGTTCTCTGGCAGGGCTTCGCCAAGCACTAAGGAGAAGGAAGAGGTGTAGGAAGGAGAGGAAGGGCAGCACCAGGGTGTGTAAGGGTGTGGCTGCCCTCTCTCTCCCTCACTATATATAGGGGAAGGGAGGAGGAGGAGGCGCCCCAGGGTTTCCCCTAGGTGGGGCGGCGGCTAGGGCAGATTGGATCTCCCTAGGGAAACCCTAGGGAGACTTGCCCCCCAAGCCAAGCAGGTGGAGGCGCCCCACCTCCCCAAGCAACGTGGGAAAGGGTGTTGGGGCGCACAACCCCGTAGTGGGCTGGTTTTCCCCCTCCCTTTGGCCCATGAGGCCCTGCAACACTTGTTGGGCCCCCCGAAAACACCTTTTCGTCATGCTGGCCATAGCCCGGTACCTCCGGACTCCAATACCCTTCGTCCAATATATCGATATTCACCTCCTGACCACTTCGGAGTTCCTCGTCATGTCCGGGATGTCATCCGGGACACCGAACAGCCTTCGGTAACCACACACTATTCCCATTACAACTCTAGCGTCACCGAACCTTAAGTGTGTAGACCCTACGGGTTCGGGAAGCATGCAGACATGACAGAGATACCTCTCCAAACAATAACCAATAGCGGGATCTAGATACCCATATTGGCTCCCACAGGTTCCACGATGATCTCATCGGATGAACTACTATGTCGGGGATTCAATCAATCCCGTACACAATTCCCTTTGTCCATCGGTATGCTACTTGCCTGAGATTCGATCGTCGGTATCCTCGTACCTCGTTCAATCTTGTTACCGGCAAGTCTCTTTACTCTTTTCATAATGCATGATCCAGTGGCTAAGTCCTTAGTCACATTGATCTCATTATGATGATGCATTACCGAGTGGGCCCAGAGATACCTCTCCGTCATACGGAGTGACAAATCCTAGTCTTGATTCGTGCCAACCCAACAGACACTTTCGGAGATACCTGTAGTGCACCTTTATAGTCTCCCAGTTATGTTGTGATGTTTGATACACCCAAAGCATTCCTACGGTATCCGGGAGTTTCACAATCTCATGGTCTAAGGAAAGATACTTGACATTAGAAAAGCTCTAGCAAACGAACTACACGATCTTGTGCTATTCTTAGGATTGGGTCTTGTCCATCACATCATTCTCCTAATGATGTGACCCCGTTATCAACGACATCCAATGTCCATGGTCAGGAAACCACAACCATCTATTGATCAACGAGCTAGTCAACTAGAGGCTCACTAGGGACATATTGTGGTCTATGTATTCACACATGTATTATGGTTTCCAATTAATACAATTATAGCATGAATAATAGATAATTATCATGACCAAGGAAATATAACAATAACCAATTTATTATTGCCTCTAGGGCATATTTCCAGAAGTCTCCCACTTGCACTAGAGTCAATAATCTATTTCACATCACCATGTGATTGTAATGAATCCAACACCCATGGGGTTTGATCATATCTTGCTCGTGAGAGAGGTTATTAGACAACGGGTATGAACCTTTCAAATCCGTGTGTGCTTTACAAATCTCTATGTCATCTTGTAGATGCAGCTACCATGCGTCATTTGGAACTATTCCAAATAACTGCTCTACTATATGAATCCGGTTTACTACTCAGAGTCATCCGTATTAGTGTCAAAGTTTGCATCAAGGTAACCCTTTACGATGAACTCTTGTACCACCTCCATAATCGAGAAAAAAAATCCTTAGTCCGCTAGTTACTAAGGATAACTTTGACCGCTATCCAGTGATCCATTCCTGTATCACTCTTGTACCCCTTGACTTACTCATGGCAAGGCACACTTCAGGTGCGGTACACAGCATATCATACTGTAGAGCCTACGTCTAAAGCATAGGGGATCACCTTCGTCCTTTCTCTCTCTTCTGCCGTGGTCAGGTCTTAAGTCTTATTCAATACTCACACCTTATAACACAGCCAAGAACTCCTTCTTTGCCGATCTATTTTGAAGTCCTTCAAAATCTTGTCACGATATGTATTCATTTGAAAGTACTATTAAGCATTTTTGATCTATCCTTATAGATCTTGATGCTCAAAGTTCAAGTAGCTTAATCCAGGTTTTCCATTGAAAAACCACTTTTCAAACAACACTATAAGCTTTCTAGAAATTCTACATCATTTCCGACAACAATATGTCAACAACATATACTCATCAGAAATTCTATAGTGCTCCCACTCATTTCTTTGGAAATACAAGTTTCTCATAAACTTTGTATAAGCCCAAAATCTTTGATCATCTCATCAAAGCGTATATTCCAACTCCAAGATGCTTACTCCAGTCCTTAGAAGGATTGCTGGAGCTTTGCGTACTTGTTAGCATCTTTCAGGATTGACAAAACCTTCTGGTTGTATCACATACAACCTTTCCTTCAGAAAATCGTCGAGGAAACAATGTTTTGACATCCTATCTGCAAGATTTCATAAATAATGCAATAACTGCTAATATAATTCCACCAGACTCTTAGCATTGCTACGAGTGAGAAAGTCTCATCGTAGTCAACTCCTTGAACTTGTCGGAAAACTTCTTAGCAACAAGTCGAGCTTTCTTAATGGTGACACTTACCATCATTGTCTATCTTCCTTTTAAAATCCATCTGTACCCAATAGCATTATGACCATCAAGTAGTTCTGCCAAAGTCTACACTTTCTTTTCATACATGGATCCTCTCTCAGATTTTATGGCCTCGAGCCATTCATCGAAATCCAGGCCCACCATCGCTTCTCCATAGCTCGTAGGTTCATTGTTGTCCAACATGACCTCCAAGACAGGATTACCGTACCACTCTGAAGCAGTCCGCGTCCCTGTCAACCTACGAGGTTTGGTAGTGACTTGATCCAAAGTTTCATGATTACTATCATTAACTTCCACTTCAATTAGTGTAGGTGCCACAGGAACAACTTCCTGTGCCCTGCTACACACTGATTGAAGTGATGGTTCAATAACCTCATCAAGTCTCCACCATCGTCCCACTCAATTCTTTTGAGAGAAACTTTTCCTTGAGAAAGGACCTGCTACCTCTTGAGCACTGCGTTGGTTTTCCCTTGAAGAGGAAAGGGTGATGCAACAAAGTAGCGTAAGTATTTCCCTCAGTTTTTGAGAACCAAGGTATCAATCCAGTGGGAGGCTCCTCAAAAGTCCCTCGTACCTACACAAACAAACAAGAACCTCGCAACCAATGCGATAGAGGGGTTGTCAATCCCTTTGCGGTAACTTGCGAAAGTGATATCTGATAGAGATAATAAGATAAGATAAATATTTTTGGTATTTTTATGATATAGATTGAAAAGTAAAGATTGCAAAATAAAGTAGATTGGAAACTTATATGATAAAAGATAGACCCGGGGGCCATAGGTTTCACTAGTGGCTTCTCCCAAGATAGCATAAGTATTATAGTGGGTGAACAAATTACTGTCGAGCAATTGATAGAAAAGTGCATAGTTATGAGAATATCTAGGCATGATCATGTATATAGGCATCACGTCTGCAACAAGTAGACCAAAACGATTCTGCATCTACTACTATTACTCCACACATCGACCGACTCCTGCCTGCATCTAGAGTATTAAGTTCATAAGAACAGAGTAACGCATTAAGAAAGATGACATGATGTAGAGGGATAAACTCAAGCAATATGATATAAACCCCATCTTTTTATCCTCGATGGCAACAATACAATATGTGCCTTGCTGCCCCTAATATCACTGGGAAAGGACACCGCAAGATTGAACCCAAAGCTAAGCACTTCTCTCATTGCAAGAAAGATCAATCTAGTAGGCCAAACCAGACTGATAATTCGAAGAGACTTGCAAAGATAACCAATCACACATAAAAGAATTCAGAGGAGATTCAAATATTTCTCATAGATAAACTTGATCATAAACCCACAATTCATCAAATCTCGACAAACACACTACAAAAAGAGTTACATCGAATAGATCTCCAAGAAGATCGAGGAGAACTTTGTATTGAGATTCAAAGAGAGAGAAGAAGCCATCTAGATAATAACTATGGACCCGAAGGTCTGTGGTAACTAATCACAACTCATCGGAGAGGCTATGGTGTTGATGTACAAGCCCTCCATGGTCGATTCCCCCTCCGGTGGATGACCGACGAGGGCTCCAAGATGGGATCTTGCGGATACAGAAGATTGCGGCGGTGGAAATAGGGTTTCTGGTGCTCCTGGATGTTTTCGGGGTACGTGGATATGTATAGGCGAAGGAGGTAGGTCAGGGGAGCCACGAGGGGCCCACGAGGGTGGGGGGCGTGCCCACCCGCCTAGGGCGCACCCTCCTGCCTTGTGGTCGCCTCGGCTGCTTCTTGACGTCAACTCCAAGTGTCCTGGATTGCGTTTGTTCCAAAAAGATCGCTCCTGAAGGTTTCCTTCCGTTTGGACTCTGTTTGATATTCCTTTTCTTTGAAACACTGAAATAGGCAAAAAAAACAGCAATTCGGGTTGGGCCTCCAGTTAGGTTAGTCCCAAAAATGACATAAAAGTGTAAAGTAAAGCCCATAAACATCCAAAACAGGTAATATAATAGCATGGGACAATAAAAAATTATAGATACGTTGGAGACGTATCAAGCATCCCCAAGCTTAATTCCTGCTCGTCCTCGAGTAGGTAAATGATAAAAACAGAATTTTTGATGTGGAATGCTACCTAGCATATTTCTCAATGTAATTTTTTTTGTGGCATGAATGTTCAGATCCAAATGATTCAAGACAAAAGTTCATATTGACATAAGAAATAGTAATACTTCAAGCATACTAACAAGGCAATCATGTCTTCTCAAAATAACATGGCTAAAGAAAGTTCATCCCTACAAAATCATATAGTTAGGCTATGCTTCATTTTCATCACACAAAATACTCCCATCATGCACAACCCCGGTTTCAGCAAAGCAATTGGTTCATACTTTTTAACGCGCTTCAGCCTTTTTCAACTCTCACACAATACATGAGCGTGAGCCATGGATATAGCACTATGGGTGGAATAGAATATGATGATGGAGGCTGTGTGGAGAAGACAAAAAAGGAGAAAGTCTCACATTGACGAGGCTAATCAACGGGCTATGGAGATTCCCCTCAATTGGTGTCAACATGAGGAGTAGGGATTGCCATGCAACAGATGCACTAGAGCTATAAATGTATGAAAGCTCAACAAAAGAAACTAAGTGGGTGTGCATCCAACTTGCTTGCTCACGAAGAACTATGGCATTTTGAGGAAGCCCATCGTTGGAATATACAAGCCAAGTTCTATAATGAAAAATTCCCACTAGTATATGAAAGTGACAACATAAGAGACTCTCTATACTTCCCCTTTTTTATTTTCTTTTTTTGGGGCCTTCCTTTTTTATTTGGCCTTTCTTTTCTTTTTCTTTTTTTATTGGCCTTTCCCTTTTTTATTTGGCATTTCTTTTTTATAAGGGACAATGCTCTAATAATGATGATCATCACACTTCTATTTATTTACAACTCATTGATTACAACTTGATACTAGAACAAGATATGACTCTATATGAATGCCTCCGGCGGTGTACCGGGATGGGCAATGAATCAAGAGTGACATGTATGAAAAATTATGCATGGTGGCTTTGCCACAAATACGATGTCAACTACATGATCATGCAAGGCAATATGACAATGATGATGCGTGTCATGATGAACGGAACGGTGGAAAGTTGCATGGCAATATATCTCAGGATGGCTATGGAAATGCCATAATAGGTAGGTATGGTGGCTGTTTTGAGGAAGATGTAAGGAGGTTTATGTGTGCTAGAGCGTATCGTATCACGGGGTTTGCATGCACCGGCGAAGTTTGCACCAACTCTCAAGGTGAGAAAGGGCAATGCACGGTACCGAAGAGGCTAGCAATGAAGGAAGGGTAAGAGTGCGTATAATCCATGGACTCACTTTAGTCATAAAGAACTCATATACTTGTTGCAAAAGTTTTATTAGCCCTCGAAGCAAAGTACTACTATGCATGCTCCTAGGGGAGAGGTTTGTAGGAGTTAACCATCGCGCGCCCCCAACCTCCACACATAAGGAAGGCAATCAAAAGAGCACCCCATGCAACAAATTTGTTACACAACTTGTACCATACGTGCATGCTACGGGACTTGCCAACTTCATCACAAGTATTCTTTAAATTCACAATTACCCAACTAGCATGACTCTAATATCACCACCTCTATATCGTAAAACAATTATCAAGCATCAAATTGATCATAGCACCCAATTCACTTCCTATGATAGTTTTTATTATACCCAACTTGGATGCCCATCATTCTAGGACCAATTTTGTAACCATAGAAAATACCATGCTGTTCTATAAGACTCTCAAAATAATATAAGTGAAGCATGAGAGATCAACAATTTCTACAAAATAAAACCACTGCCGTGCTCTAAAAGATATAAGTCAAGCACTAGAGCAAAAATTATCTAGCTCAAAAGATATAAGTGAAGCACATAGAGTATTCTAATAAATTCTGAATCATGTGTGTCTCCCCCAAAAGGTGTGTACAGCAAGTATGATTGTCGTAAACTAAAAAGCAAAGACTCATATCATACAAGACGCTCCAAGCAAAACACATATCATGTGGTGAATAAAAATATAGCTCCAAGTAAAGTTACCGATAGACGAAGACGAAAGAGGGGATGCCTTCCGGGGCACCCCCAAGCTTAGGCTTTTGGTTGTCCTTGAATTATCTTGGGGTGGCATGGGCATCCCCAATATTAGGCTCTTGCCACACCTTATTCAATAGTCCATCAAATCTTTATCCAAAACTTGAAAACTTCACAACATAAAACTCAACAGGAAATCTCATAAGCTCCGTTAGTGCAAGAAAGAAAGACCACCACTTACGGTACTGTAATGAACTCATTCTTTATTTATATTTGTGTTAAACCTAATTTATTCCAACTTCTCTATGGTTCATACCCCCCGATACTAGCCATAGATTCATCAAAATAAGCAAACAACACACGAAAAACAGAATCTGTCAAAAACAGACCAGTCTGTAGAAATCTGTAACTTTCGAATACTTCTGGAACTCTAAAAATCCTACCAAAATAGGAAGTACTGGGAAATTCATCTATTGATCTACTGAAAAAATAATAAGCTAAAAATCACGTTTCTGTGATTTATTAAAATTATTCTCGTGTGCGCAAAAGTTTCTGTTTTTCAGCAGAATCAAATTAACTACCACCGTAGGTTATCCTATGGGTTCTACTTGGCACAAACACTAATTAAAACATAAAACCACATCTAAACAGAGGCTAGATGAATTATTTATTACTAAATAGAAGCAAAAGGCAAGGAACAAAAATAAAATTGGGTTGCCTCCCAACAAGCGCTATCGTTTAACGCTCCTACCTGGGCATAAAAGCGAGGATAGATCTAAGTATTGCCATCTTTGGTATTCAATTCATAAGTAGCTCGCATAATAGATTCATGCGGTAATTTGACTTTATTTATAGGGAAGTGCTCCATGCCTTTCCTTAATGGAAATTGGAATCTAATATTCCCTTCCTTCATATCAATATTTGCACCAATCGTTCTAAGGAAAGGTCTACCAAGAATAATAGGACATGAAAGATTGCAATCTATATCAAGAACGGTAAAATATATGGGCACATAATTCCTATTTGCAACAATAAGAACATCATTAATCCTTCCCATAGGTTTCTTAATAGTTGAATCCGCAAGGTGCACGTTTAAAGAGCAATCATCAAATTCATGGAAACCTAGCATTCGGAATCGTGGAAATACTAGCACCCAAATCACACAAAGCATAGCATTCATGATCTTTAATTTTAATTTTAATAGTGGGTTCCCACTCATCATAAAGTTTTCGATGTATAGAAACTTCCAATTCAAGTTTTTCTTCATAAGATTGCATCAAGGCATCAACAATATGTTTGGTAAAAGCTTTATTTTGACTATAAGCATGAGGAGAATTCAACACGGATTACAACAAGGAAATACAATCTATTAAATAATAATTATCATAATTAAATTCCTTGAAATCCATAATAGTGGGTGTCGGTGTCAAAACCGGCGGATCTCGGTAGGGGGTCCCGAACTGTGCGTCTAGGCGGATGGTAACAGGAGACAAGGGACACGATGTTTTACCCAGGTTCGGGCCCTCTCAATGGAGGTAAAACCCTACGTCCTGCTTGATTAATATTGATGATATGGGTAGTACAAGAGTAGATCTACCATGAGATCAAGGAGGCTAAACCCTAGAAGCTAGCCTATGGTATGATTGTTGTTCGTCCTATGGACTAAAACCCTCCGGTTTATATAGACACCGGAGAGGGCTAGGGTTACACAGAGTCGGTTACAATGGTAGGAGATCTACATATCCGTATCGCCAAGCTTGCCTTCCACACCAAGGAAAGTCCCATCCAGACACGGGACGAAGTCTTCAATCTTGTATCTTCATAGTCTTGGAGTCTGGCCAATGATGATAGTTCGGCTATCCGGACACCCCCTAGTCCAGGACTCCCTCAGTAGCCCCTGAACCAGGCTTCAATGACGACGAGTCCGACGCGCATATTGTCTTCGGCATTGCAAGGCGGGTTCCTCCTCCGAATTCTTCATAGAAGATTGTGAACACCAGGATAGTGTCCAGCTCTGCAAAATAAATTCCACATACCGCCGTAGAGAGAATAATATTTACACAACTTCAATCTGCTAACGTATTTCGTAGCATGACATCACGCCACGGCCAAGCCTTTACTCGAATTGTTTTTATTGTTCCACCTCAGCGCGTTTAGCGAAGCGGTTTCCTTGGCACGTCTTGTCGAAGCAGAGATCGTGTTCCCCTTATTCCGGGATTCCCATCAATACGGATGTGGGTAACCCAACCGCGCCATTGATTGCGGCGCTTGGGAGATAAGCGAGTTTTACCAGGCCGGTGGGGACGCATGGTTCTGTTCGCCCATATATAAGGGGATAAGGATCCACCTTTTTACCTACGCCTTCTTCCTCCTTTGCTTATCCATCTCCGTGCACTCGAGCTCCAGCGCCCAAGTCCGCACATCTCACCTCAACCTTCTCCAACCATGTCCGGAGCGGGAGGGAAGTGGACGGCCTCCTCCGTTATGGAGGGGCACATCAAGAAGCTGCGCAGCGCCGAATATTTGTCCAGCGATATCGCGCACCGGCTCCCCGACGAGGGGCAGGTCATCCCCACCCCTGGGCCCCATGTAAGGGTGGTATTCCTTCCCCATTTCCTCCGCGGACTGGGCTTCCCACTCCACCCCTTTGTCTGGGGGCTCATGTTCTATTATGGCTTGGATTTCCATGATCTGGCCCCGAATTTCATCCTCAACATCTCGGCGTTTATCGTCGTGTATGCGGCCTTCCTCTGCCTCCAGCCCCACTTCAGCTTGTGGTCAAGACCTTCAATGTCAAGCCGAAGGTTGTGAAGGGCAGCCAAGTGGAGTGCGGAGGCGCCATGGTGGGCAAGATGCCCAACGTCACATGGCTTGAAGGCGCCTTCGTGGAAACCATCAAAGGGTGGCAATCGGGGTGGTTCTATATCACCGAGCCGCGTGACCCTGAATGGGTAGCGGCCCCCGAATTCAGATCTAGCATCCCCACACGGCTCACCTCCTGGAAAGAGAAGGGCCTGACATGGGGCGATTCGGAAGAGCTGACCGGAGTCCAAGCCTGTGTCCAAAAGCTAGTGAACAAGAAGCTCAAGCTTGTCAACGTAGTCCAGGTCATGCTCATCCGTCAGATTCTCCCGTGCCAACAACGGGCTTTCAATTTATGGGAGTTCGATCTGGCGCAGCACCAGACCTTGAACAGGCTCTTCGACACTACGTACGAAGAGGCCTGGAAGGTGCTGTTCAAGGGCGCTGAGGCCCCTGCACCCGCTACTGAAGATCACGGATTCAGCTTGCAGCGTCCAGCTGACGAGGTAAGCCATGTTATCCTTTATGGGACACTTGCTTTTCATAGTCTGACTCTATGTGGGATCTAAACTCCCTCTCCTTTGACAGGACTGGATGAAGAAGGCCGGGCAGACTAACTGTCCGGCTCCTTTGCCAGAAGACCCAGCGGACGCCCGCTTAACGGGACTGCTGGTTCCGGCACCTCACGTGGTGCCGGATAAGAAGGCCAAGAAGAAGGCCACGGGAACTCGAAAGTGTTCCCGACGCCAGGTGTTATTGAATTCATTGTCCGATGACTCCGAGGCGGACTCCTCCCGCGAAGACTAGGAGGATAAGAAAGAAGCTTCTTCCCCAACGGGGGAAAGGAAGAAAAGGAAGGCCTCCCCAACTGGGGAGGCCGGAGGGTCCAAGAAGGGAAGGACCCTTCCTCCGGACTATTCTGCCAACGCCGGCGACGGCGAAGATGATTGGCCTTCAAGGGCCAAGCCCCTGGCGAGATCGTAAGCATCCGGACTCCCGAATAGCTCATAACTTTTCTTTTCGTTGCATGGCGTCTTTCTAATGCCACATACAACCCTATAGTCCGCCCAAGGACGATCTTCCCGCTTCGTCGAGCGGGTCCTTGGGTACGTCGGATGTGGATAGCACTTCACTTCCGACCGCCTCCTCCCCCCGCGACGACGCCGAGGTGGGATCCCAGAAAGGGATCGACCAGGAGGAGGGGGCCCCAGAGGTGCCGCAAGGCAACCTCCCGGACTTTGGACTGGACTCCGCCTCGGAACTTGCAGTGGTTCCTGAGTCCGGCGGGCGGCCCCTTCGTAAGAAGGGCAAGACTGTGACGCCGGCGGCCTCCGTCCAACCGGAGGCGCCAGATAACTTGTTGGAGTTGCTCAATGGCGCTTCCATCAAAGAGGAACACCACACTGTCATGAGTGCGGTGATTCAGAAGGTTCAGCTCGCCAAGAGCAGGCTGGCCGAAGCCTGCAGCAGCCTTCTAACAGGCTTTGAGGTAAGAGTTTTAAGATATGTAAAATAGTACCGCATAGACAGTAGCCCCTAATGCTCAGTTCGGTGTTCGGAAAGAAAAGCCAAACTGAGGATCTAAAAAGATATACGCAGGAGTCTAACAAAAATATGTCAATATGGGAATGCAGGCTGCGCCGCTGACCTCTGCTGCACTGACTGCGGAGGTCAATGCATTGAAGGAGAACCTCGAGCGGTCCGAGAACGAGCTTGGCCTTGCCAAGAAGCAGCTCGAGGACAAGGAAGGTAAGTAATACCTTATGAAGCAGTACCTTATAGAAAAGGATTTGGTTGCAAAAAATGACATGAATAATGTGGGTATTGCAGGGGCCACGAACGAGGTGGCGACCCTGAAGGAGGCGGTGTCCAAGGCTGAAAGTAGTGCGGCCTTGGAGCGCACCGAGCGAGAGAAGCAAGAGGCGCGGGTGGCGGAGGTACGGCAAGAGCTCTAGGCTCTCATGTAAAAACATGAGAGTTTGGAGCGTGACTCGAAGACTCGGGAGTCCGAGCTTGCGTCGGCTCTCGAGAGTGCCAAAGCTGCTAAGGCCGAAGCCCACAAGGCCCTCCAGGAGATTGAGGCATTGAAGAAAATAGCGGCGGGTAAGGCATTCTTCATACAAAGCAAGCATGTCAAAGTGAATTACCTGTTACTTACCCGAATTCGGAGCTCTCCAGGAGCGTTCGTAGATCTGCCCCGTAGCGTGTCCGACGCTGCCGCTTTCTACAGAGCCGAGGAGGGGAGCTCGACGGAGAAGGTGTTCTGGTCTCAGTATGCTGAGGCCGGATATCCAGTGCCCCTTAGCGACCAGCTAAAGCAGTTGGTCGAGATCCACAAGGTAGCCGAACAGGCCATGAAGGGCCTCATAGTTCGGCTGTGGCCCAAAGAGGCCATGCCTGGGAGCTACTTCGGCCTGGTGCAGCGGCTGGTGGATGCTTGTCCGTGGGTTGAAGTCATCAAGCGCTCCGCCTGCATTGAAGGTGCCCGCCGGGCCCTTGCCCGTGCTAAGGTGCACTGGGGCAAGATGGACGCTGAGAAGCTTGTGACGGACACGCCACTGCTGGGCAAGGAGTATCGCACACCCAAAATGTATTATAAGGGTGTCCTGAAGGGTGCCCGCATTATTGCGGGTGAGTGCTCCAATGATGTAATATTTGAGTAGACTCACATTTTGTTATCCTGTGTGCGGAAAACTTTGTTCATATGCGCTAAGCAACGCTTGTTAATTTAAAATATTACCTTCTGTGCGACCGTTTATCAAATCTGAGAGATGGCAAGTCGTCGGCTTCAGCCCCCATGCCACGAGTGCTGGGGTGTTCGGGATAAACTTGAGCGTTCTTGTTCCCATTTTTGGGTCCATCTAGGGAGGCGCCCAACACGACGAACGAGGCAACCGGACTTATAATGCTTGAACACTCTCACTTAGCCATAGAATTCTATAATTTTAAATTTCGGCGAAGCCCCTAGTGTTCGGAAGGCCGAATTCGGGGCGCTATCCACGCCTGGGCCGGACAAAGCCGGTTCCTTGCTCTAAGCGGCATAAGTCTTTACGGACTCGAAAAAACCTCTCGAACAGCGACCGACTCTCACCCCATCATGACGGTCAGTTTTAGCTTTCTCCACCGAGGTGCTCGCCCAACTCAACTAGGGCACAATCGCAGTGGTTCTCCCAGTGCTACCTTAGCCGATATAACGGAACGTAAGGTACCAAAACATGGGAGCCGGGCAAACCCAACTATTGACCCAAGACATGATTCGGAGCCGATGCATATAATGCTATAAGTTCGGGGGGCCGCACTTGTGAAAGAGTTCGGACTTATCACACCATAATGTGGGGAACTTAAGCCCCCGGTGTATTTGGCTATACCAAAGCGTACGGATGCAACATGTCATAATTGAACATATATACAAAAAGGAATGCAATGATAGGCAAAAAGCGATGCTTTGTTTATTCAAAAAATACTGCATTGAATGCAGAACGATACAAATAGTGCGATAAGCAAGGGGTGGGACTATTTAACATGTCCCCCTCCAGGGGTAGGCTGCGGAATGGTGTATAAAACAGGTATAATGCTCGTAATGGAGACCACCTGGATACTCGGCATGGCCTTTCTTCTTCCCTGGCTGTTGCATCGTGAGTTCGGCAGGTCTACTGCCAGACAGGGCCTCTGGTAAACGGAGTCCTGAGGATAAGAAAAAAAAGAAAAAAGGAAAAAAAGGATGACACACTTGGGAGCCCTTGGTGTGGTTGAGCCGCACTTTGGGCCTGCCGTGGTCGTGCCCCTCCCCCTGTGCCCATGGTATCTTCAAAGCGTAGTGATGTACGCGGAGTACTGGTTTTGCAATTTTGCAAGGGCTGGGGTTGGGGCCGCAGTGCTACGCGTGCTCGGAACGTGCCAGGTGGTCTTGTTGTAGGTTACTCCGGGCGCGCTTGGCGGTGTCCGGTAGCTTAACGGCCGGACTCGAGAATTGCCTTAAGAAGCTGCTCTGCACTTCCGCTGTGAGAGCCGCTGTATGCTCCTCCGTTCGGAGAGAGTGTACCATGTTTCCGTTGACCGTGATGACTCCTCGAGGGCCTGGCATCTTGAGCTTGAGATATGCGTAGTGCGGCACCGCATTCAACTTTGCAAATGCGGTTCGTCCGAGCAGTGCATGATAGCCGCTGCGGAACGGGACTATGTCGAAGATTAACTCCTCGCTTCGGAAGTTATCCGGGGATCCGAAGACCACTTCTAGTGTCACTGAGCCTGTACAATTGGCCTCTACACCTGGTATGACACCTTTGAAGGTCGTCTTTGTGGGTTTAATCCTTGAGGGGTCTATGCCCATCTTGCGCACTTCCATCAGGACTTCCATGATAGCCGCCGTCCATCAGGACTCTAGTGAGGTGAAACCCGTCGACGATTGGGTCTAAAACCAACGCGGCGAATCCGCCATGGCGGATGCTGGTGGGGTGGTCACTTCGATCAAAAGTGATCGGGCAGGAGGACCATGGATTGAACTTTGGGGCGACTGGCTCCATCGCATATACGTCCCCGAGTGCACGCTTCCACTCCCTTTTGGGTATGTGGGTTGCGTTATCATGTTCACCGTCCGCACTTGTGGGGGGAAACCCTTCTGTCCTCTATTGTTCAGCGGCCGGGTCTCTTCCTCGTCATCGCTATGCAGCCCCTTGTCATTGTTTTCGGCAATTAACTTGCCTGCTTGCTTGAATACCCAACAATCCCTGTTGGTGTGATTAGCTGGCTTTTCGGGGGTGCCGTGTATCTGGCACGAGCGGTCGAGTATTCGGTCCAAGTTGGACGGACCCGGAGTAGTTCTTTTGAATGGCTTTTTCCGCTGACCGGGTTTGGAGCCTCTGAATCCGGCGTTGACTGCCGTATCCTCGATATTATCGCTGTTAATGCGGCGTTTGTGCTTGTTGCGACATGACCTGCCATTACGGTCCTTGGTATCCGGACTGCCAGAATTTTTGTTGAGGTTGTTACTGCGGGCTAGCCAGCTGTCCTCTCCTGCGCAGAAGCGGGTCATGAGTGATGTGAGGGCTGCCATGGATTTTGGCTTTTCCTGTCCTAGGTGCCGGGCAAGCCACTCGTCGCGGATGTTATGCTTGAAGGCTGCAAGGGCCTCTGTATCCGGATAGTCGACGATTTGATTTTTCTTGGTTAAGAACCGTGTCCAGAATTGTCTTGCCAATTCGTCTGGCTGCTGAATTATGTGGCTTAGGTCAGCAGCGTCTGGTGGTCGCACATATGTGCCCTGGAAGTTATTAAGGAATGCAGCTTCCAGGTCATCCCAACACCCAATTGATTCTGCTAGCAAGCTGTTAAGCCAATGCCGAGCTGGTCCTTTAAGTTTGAGCGGGAGGTATTTGATGGCGTGAAGATCATCACCGTGGGCCATGTGGATATGAAGGAGATAGTCTTCGATCCAAACTGCGGGGTCTGTTGTGCCATCGTAGGATTCAATGTTCACGGGTTTGAACCCTTCGGGGATTTGATGATCCATTACTTCATCTATGAAGCATAGTGGGTGTGCGGCGCCTCTATATTGGGCTATATCACGACGTAGCTCAAGCGAGCTTTGTCTACTGTGTTCGGCCCGGCCGGAGTTGCTGTATCCGGCGCGACGGTCATCGTCGCGTATTGTGGGGTTCCCACGCGATCCGTAGATCGATCTTGATTGTCTTGCCTTATCCTCCAATATGTCTTGCAAGTCCGGCGCATTCCCTCGTGGCTTTGTACTTTTTGAGTGATGCCGGGGTACGGCTTTAGTGGAGGGCCTGGAGGCCTCTCTGTCGTGGCCACGAGGTGGCCGGTCGGCCGTATTGTGCGCTGGTGATGTGGGTTTATATGCTTCCTCCTCTAATCGGGGCAGTAGCTTGCATTTGGGGTAGCTTTTGGAGGGGCATTCGAGTTCGTACTCTTCGGCCGCAAGGACTTCGGTCCATCTGCCGGCTAGCAGATCTTGGTCAGCTCTAAGCTGTTGCTGCTTTTTCTTGAGGCTACTTGCCGTGGTCATAAGCCTGCATTTAAAACGCTCTTGTTCGACGGGATCCTCAGGCACGACGAATTCGTCGTCATCGAGGCTTGCCTCGTCTTCCGAGGGAGGCATGTAATTATCGTCTTCTACCTCCTTGTTTGCCGCTCTCTCATGAGGGCTGGCTTCTCCATCCTCCTGTGCTGAATCTTGCTAGAGGGGGTTGTCTTCGGCACTATCCAGGGTGTTGTTGTCTCCGGTGCCGGAATCTCCATTCTTATTGTGGCGGGATTTAGAGCGGCGCCGCTAACGCCGGCGCTTAGACTGTTTCTTGGAGGGGTCTTCCTCCGTTGTTCCATCGTCGTTCCCATCCTTTGGGATGTCCACCATGTATATGTCGTATGACGAGGTGGCTTTCCAGTGCCCCGTAGGCGTTGGTTCTTGGTCATCTCCGGCATCGTCATCCATACCATCGATGTCTTCAGAGTCGAAGTCTAGCATGTCGGTTAGATCATCGACAGTGGCTACAAAGTGGGTGGTGGGTGGGCTTTGAATTTCTTCGTCGTCTGCATCCCAACCGTCCTGACTGTGGTCCGGCCAGGGCTCTCCTGATAATGAGAGATACTTTAGTGAGTTAAGGATGTCGCCAAAAGGCGAGTGCTGAAAGATGTCCATAGCGGTGAACTCCATGATCGGCGCCCAATCGGATTTGATTGGTAGAGGCGCGGGAGGTTCGGAGTCCGGCGAAGAGTCCGGCACCTCGGAGTCACGAGCTTCACAAGGGACAGGGTCGGTATTCGGCTCTATCGCCGTAGAGGTAGCAGCCCCCGAGGCGGTGTCTAAGCACCCATCCTCGATCGGCGTAGTCGGCTCCGAATTAAGGGTCGGAGCGGATTCTTGTGCGGCCTCCAGGGCACTGTCCGGCGGCAGAGCTAAATCATGCTCATCGTGGCAGTGCGGCGCGTTCGGCTGTGGCTCGAATCCGTCGAAGATCAAGTCTCCGTGCATGTCTGCCGTATAGTTTAAACTTCCAAATCTGACCTGATGGCCAGGGGCGTAGCTTTCGATCTGCTCCAGATGGCCAAGTCAATTGGCCGGCAGTGCAAAGCCGCCGAATACGAAGATCTGTCCAGGGAGAAAAGTCTCACCCTGGACTGCATTGTTGTTGATGATCGAAGGAGCCATCGGGCCTATGAGCGACAACACAGAGGAACTCTCAATGAAAGCACCAATGTCGATGTCAAAACCGGCGGATCTCGGGTAGGGGGTCCCAAACTGTGCGTCTAGGCGGATGGTAACAGGAGACAAGGGACACAATGTTTTACCCAGGTTAGGGCCCTCTCGATGGAGGTAAAACCCTACGTCCTGCTTGATTAATATTGATGATATGGGTAGTGCAAGAGTAGATCTACCACGAGATCAAGGAGGCTAAACCCTAGAAGCTAGCCTATGGTATGATTGTTCTTCGTCCTATGGACTAAAACCCTCCGGTTTATATAGACACTAGAGAGGGCTAGGGTTACACAGAGTCGGTTACAATGGTAGGAGATCTACATATCCGTATTGCCAAGCTTGCCTTCCACGCCAAGGAAAGTCCCATCCGGACACGGGACGAAGTCTTCAATCTTGTATCTTCATAGTCTTGGAGTCCGGCCAATGATGATAGTTCGGCTATCCGGACACTCCCTAGTCTAGGACTCCCTCAGTGGGTTCATTGCTATGTAAACTTTTGACCTCACCAATCCCACTTTTACCAAATTTAGCATCAAGATCTAAAAACTCCAAATTATTGGGACGCCTTTTAAGTAAAGCTGACTCATCTCCAGTCCCATCATTATCAAGATTCATATTGCAAAATAAAGATTTAATAGGGGACACATCAATAACTTTTAGATCTTCATCATTATTTTCATGGAAACTAGAAGAACACGCTCTTACAAAGCAATCTTTCTTAGCATGCATCCTAGCTGTTCTTTCTTTGCACTCATCAATGGAAATTCTCATGGCTTTGAGAGACTCATTGATATCATGCTTAGGTGGAATAGATCTAAGTTTCAAAGAATCAACATCAAGAGAAAGTCTATCAACGTTCCTAGCCAATTCATCAACTTTAAGCTATTTTTCTTCAAGCAAAGCATTGAAATTCTTTTGAGAGATCATAAATTCTTTAACACTATTCAAAATCAAAGGGCATCTTATTAAAATTTCCATAAGAGTTGTTGTAGGAATTACCATAATTATTAGAGGAATTACTAGGAAACGGCCTAGGATTAAAGTTTCCTCTATACGCGTTGTTACCAAAATTATTCCTACCAACAAAATTCACATCCATAGATTTATTATTATTCTCAATCAAAGTATACAAAGGCATATCATTGGGATCAATAGGATCAATAGGAGCAAATAATTTCATAAGTTCATCCATCTTTCCACTCAAAACTTTAATCTCTTCTATCGCATGAACTTTTTTACTAGTAGATCTTTCGGTGTGCCATTCAGAATAATTAAACATAATATTATCAAGGAGTTTAGTAGCTTCTCCTAAAGTGATTTCCATAAAAGTGCCTCCCGCGGCCGAATCTAAAAGATTTCTAGAAGCAAAATTCAATCCGGCATAAATTTTTTGTATGATCATCCATAAATTCAAACCATGTGTAGGGCAATTGCGAATCATTAATTTCATTCTTTCCCAAGATTGGGCAACATGCTCATGATCAAGTTGTTTAAAATTCATAATATCGTTTCTAAGAGAGATGATCTTTGCGGGAGGAAAATACTTAGAGATAAAAGCATCTTTGCACTTATTCCATGAATCAATACTATTTTTAGGCAAGATGAAAACCAAGTTTTAGCATGATCTCTAAGTGAAAACAGAAATAACTTCAATTTAACAATATCATTTTCCGTATCTTTCTTCTTTTGCATATCACACAAATCAACAAAGTTATTTAGATGAGTAGCGCCATCTTCACTAGGAAGGCCGGAGAGTTGATCTTTCATAACAAGATTCAACAAAGCAGCATTGATTTCACAAGATTCAACATCATTAATAGAGGAAATCAGAGTGCCAAGGAAATCATTATTGTTGGTATTGGAAAAGTCACACAATTTGGTATTATCTCGTGCCATCGTGACAAGCAATCCAACACACAAGCACACAAGAGGCAAGCGAAAGAGAGGCGAACGGAAAAGAGAGGGCGAATAAAACGACAAGGGTGAAGTGGGGGAGAGGAAAACGAGAGGAAAATGGCAAATAATGTAATGTGAGGGTGATGAGTTTGTGATGGATACTTGGTATGTCTTGACTTGAGCGAAGACCTCCCCTCCAACGGTGCCAGAAATCCTTCTTGCTACCTATTGAGCATTGTGTTGGTTTTCCCTTGAAGAGGAAAGGGTGATGCAGCAAAGTAGCGTAAGTATTTCCCTCAGTTTTTGAGAACCAAGGTATCAATCCAGTAGGAGGCCCCTCAAAAGTCCCTCGTACCTACACAAACAAACAAGAACCTCGCAACCAACGCAATAAAGGGGTTGTCAATCCCTTCACGGTAACTTGCGAATGTGAGATCTGATAGAGATAATAAGATAAGATAAATATTTTTGGTATTTTTATGATATAGATAGAAAAGTAAGGATTGCAAAATAAAGTAGATTGGAAACTCATATGATAAAAGATAGACCCGGGGGCCATAGGTTTCAATAGTGGCTTCTCTCAAGATAGCATAAGTATTACGGTGGGTGAAAAAATTACTGTCGAGCAATTGGTAGAAAAGTGCATAGTTATGAGAATATCTAGGCATGATCATGTATAGAGGCATCACGTCAGCAATAAGTAGAACGAAACGATTCTGCATCTACTATTATTACTCCACACATCAACCGACTCCTGCCTGCATCTAGAGTATTAAGTTCATAAGAACAGAGTAACGCATTAAGAAAGATGACATGATGTAGATAAACCATAAACTGAAGCAATATGATATAAACCCCATCCTTTTATCCTCAATGGAAACAATACAATACATGCATTGCTGCCCCTGCTGTCACTGGGAAAGGACACCGCAAGATTGAACCCAAAGCTAAGGACTTCTCCCATGGCAAGAAAGATCAATCTAGTAGGCCAAACAAAACTGATAACTCGAAGAGACTTGCAAAGATAACCAATCACACATAAAAGAATTCAGAGGAGATTCAAATATTTCTCATAGATAAACTTGATCATAAACCCACAATTCATCGGATCTCGAAAACACACCGCAAAAAGAGTTACATCAAATGGATCTCCAAGAAGATCGAGGAGAACTTTGTATTGAGATTCAAAGAGAGAGAAGAAGCCATCTAGATAATAACTATGGACTCGAAGGTGTGTGGTAAGCTACTCACAACTCATCGTAGAAGCTATGGTGTTGATGTAGAAGCCCTCCATGGTCGATTCCCCCTCCGGTGGAGCGCCGATGAAGGCTCCAAGATGGGATCTCGCGGATACAGAAGGTTGCGGTGGTGGAAATAGGGTTTCGTGGTGCTCCTGGATGTTTTTGGGGTACGTGGATATATATAGGCGAAGGAGGTAGGTCAGGGGAGCCAAGAGGGGCCCACGAGGGTGGGAGGCGCTCCCACCCCCATAGGACGCGCCCTCCTGCTCGTGGCCAGCTCGGCTACTTCTGGACGTCCACTCCAAGTCTCCTGGATTGCGTTTGTTCCAAAAAGATCGCTCCCGAAGGTTTGATTCCATTTGGACTCTGTTTGATATTCCTTTTCTTCGAAACACTGAAATAGGCAAAAAAACAACAATTCGGACTGGGCCTCCGGTTAGTAGGTTAGTCCCAAAAAGGATATAAAAATGTAAAGTAAAGCCGATAAACATCCAAAACGGGTAATATAATAGCATGGAACAATCAAAAATTATAGATACATTGGAGACGTATCAGGACCCGTTTCTAGAAAAAATATTTTGCTTCCGGATCTGAGATAGGAGGTATACCCAACTGTTTTGGGTGTCCTATGAAGATGCATTAATCCGGTTTGGGTTCGAGCTTATCAGACTTGAACCTTTTCACATAAGCGTCGCAGCCCCAAAATTTTAAGAAATGACAGCTTAGGTTTCTCTAAACCATAGTTCATACGGTGTCATCTCAACGCAATTATGTGGTGCCCTATTTAAAGTGAATGCGGTTGTCTCTAATGCCTAACCCATAAACGATAGTGGTAATTCGATAAGAGACATCATGGTATGCAGCACATCCAATAGGGTGCTGCTATGATGTTCGGACACACCATCACACTATGGTGTTCCAGGCGGCATTATTTGTGAAACAATTTCCACAATGTCTTAATTGTGTACCAAACTTGTAACTCAGATATTCATCTCTACGATCATATCATAGAAATTTTATCCTCTTGTCACGACGATCTTCAACTTCACTCTGAAATTACTTGAACCTTTCAATAATTCAGACTTGTGTTTCATCAAGTAAATATACTTAGCATCTACTGAAATCATCTGTCAAGTAAGAGCATATTGATATCCACTGCGTGCCTCAGCACCCATTGGCCTGCACACATCAAAATGTATTACTTCCAACAATTTGCTTTCTTGTTCCATCTCACTGACAACTGGTACCTCTTGAGCACTGCATTGGTTTTCCCTTGAAGAGGAAAGGGTGATGCAGCAAAGTAGCGTAAGTATTTCCGTCAGTTGTTGAGAACCAAGGTATCAATCTAGTAGGAGGCTCCTCAAAAGTCCCTCGTACCTACACAAACAAACAAGAACCTTGCAACCAATGTGATAAAGGGGTTGTCAATCCCGTCACGGAAACTTGCAAAAGTCAGATCTGATAGAGATAATAAGATAAGATAATTTTTTTGGTATTTTTATGATATAGATTGGAAAGTAAAAGATGCAAATAAAAGTAGATCGGAAACTTATATGATAAAGGATAGACCGGGCGGCCATAGGTTTCACTAGTGGCTTCTCTCAAGATAGCATAAGTATTACGGTGGGTAAATAAATTCAGTCGAGCAATTGATAGAAAAGTGCATAGTTATGAGATTATCTAGGCATGATCATGTATATAGGCATCACGTCCGTGACAAGTATATCAAAACGATTCTGCATCTACTACTATTACTCCACACATCGACCAACTCCTGCCTGCATCTAGAGTATTAAGTTCATAAGAACAGAGTAACGCATTAATAAAGATGACATGATGTAGAGGGATAAACTCATGCAATATGATATAAACCCCATCTTTTTATCCTTGGTGGCAACAATACAATACGTGCCTTGCTGCCCCTGTTGTCACTGGGAAAGGACACCGCAAGATGGAACCCAAAGATAAGCACTTCTCCCATTGCAAGAAAGATCAATCTAGTAGGCCAAACCAAACTGATAATTCAAAGAGACTTGCAAAGATAACCAATAACACATAAAAGAATTCAGAGAATATTCAATTATTTCTCATAGATAAACTTGACCATAAACCCACAATTCATCGAATCTCGACAAACACACCGCAAAAAGAGTTACATCAAATAGATGTCCAAGAAGATCAAGGAGAACTTGGTATTGAGATTCAAAGAGAGAGAAGAAGCCATCTAGCTAATAATTATGGACCCGAAGGTCTATGGTAAACTACTCACAGCTCATCGGAGAGGCCTTGGAGATGATGTAGAGGCCCTCCATGGTCGATTCCACCTCCGGCGGAGCGCCGGCGAAGGCTCCAAGATGGGATTTCACGGAGACAGATGGATGCGGCGGTGGAATTAGGTTTTTGTGGTGCTCCCTTATACGTCTCCGTCGTAACTATAATTTTTGATTGTTCCATGCCAATATTATTCAACTTTCATATACTTTTGACAAATTTTTATTGTATTTTTTGGGACTAACATATTGATCCAGTGCCCAGTGCCAGTTCCTGTCTGTTGCATGTTTTATGTTTCGCAGAAACCCCATATCAAACGGAGTCCAAACGGGATAAAAACGTACAGAGAACTATTTTGGAATATTTGTCATTTTTGGGAAGTAAAATCAACGCGAGACGGTGCCCGAGGTGGCCACAAGATAGGGGCCCACGCCCACTCCAGGTGGGCGCGCCCCCCACCCTCCTGGGCCCCTTATAAGGCAGTTGATGCCCTTCTTTGGCCGCAAGAAAGCTAATTTTTGGAAAAAGATCTAGGCGAAGTTTTCAGTCCAATTGGAGTTACGGATCTCCGGATATAAAAGAAACGGTGCCAGGGCAGAATTCCAATACGCAGAAACAGAGAGAAATAGAGAGATATATCCAATCTCGGAGGGGCTCTCGGCTCTCCCACGTCATGGGAGCCAAGGACTAGAGGGGAAACCCTTCTCCCATCTAGGGACGAGGCCAAGGAAGAAGAAGAAGAAGGGGGGCTCTCTCCCCCTTGCTTCCGGTGGCGCCGGAACGCTACCGGAGGCCATCATCATCATCACGATCTTCACCAACACCTCCGCCATCTTCACCAACATCTCCATCACCTTCGCCCATCTATATTCGGTGGTTCACTCTCCCGCAACCCGTTGGACCCTCTACTTGAACATGGTGCTTTATGCTTCATATTATTATCCAATGATGTGTTGCCATCCTATGATGTCTGAGTAGATTTTCGTTGTCCTACCGGTGAATGATGAATTGCTATGATTGGTTTAATTTGCTTGTGGTTATGTTGTTGTCCTATTGTGCCCTCCGTGTCGCGCAAGTGTGAGGGATTCCCGC
The DNA here is from genome assembly GCF_018294505.1 of Triticum aestivum. Lineage (NCBI taxonomy): Eukaryota > Viridiplantae > Streptophyta > Magnoliopsida > Poales > Poaceae > Triticum > Triticum aestivum. Next base: position 67,794,436 of record NC_057798.1, read on the forward strand.
TGTAGGGTTTGCAATACGTTCATGATTCGCTTATAGTGGGTTGCTTGAGTGACATAATCATAAACCTGAGTAAGGGGGTTGTGGCGTATGGGATAAAGGGGACTTGATTCTTTAATGCTATGGTTGGGTTTTACCTTAATGATCTTTAGTAGTTGCGGATGTTTGCTAGAGTTCCAATCATAAGTGCATATGATCCAAGAAGAGAAAGTATGTTAGCTTATGCCACTCCCACATAAAACTTGCTATCGGTCTAGTAAAGTAGTCAATTGCTTAGGGACAATTTCACAACTCCTACCACTACTTTTCCACACTCGCTATATTTACTTTATTGTTTCTTTATCTAAACAGCCCTTGCTTTTTATTTATGTGCTCTTTATTATCTTTCAAATCTATCCAACAACACCTACAAAGCACTTCTAGTTTCATACTTGTTCTAGGTGAAGCGAACACTAAGCGTGCGTAGAGTCGTATCAGTGGCAGATAGGACTTGAGAGAATATTTATTCTACCTTTAGCTCCTCCTCTGGTTCGACACTCTTACTTATCAAAAGAGGCTACAACTATCCCGTAACTTGCGGGTTATCAAGACCTTTTTCTGGCGTCGTTGCCGGGGAGTCATAGCGTGGGGTTAATATTCTCGTGTGTGCTTGTTTGCTTTATCACTAAGTAATTTTTATTTGCTGTTCTTAGTTGTTTTCTATCTTTAGTTATGGGTAGGAAACACAAAATACCAAAAAAATTATTTGTACCTACTAGACCAATGGTTGAAGAACCACCCAAAATCTATCACACTCCTGAAGCTTTTTTAATTGGATCATCTTTGATCCCTTTGTGCTCGTGTTGAAACACCCACTAGCTTAGTTGAGGGCAAATCTTTAGATGAGCATGCTTGTTATGTGCGACACCATATATCTGAAAAAGGGAAACTTTTACTGGATCAAATTCATCGTTTGCAATGCTATGCTTGGACTTTATGTGAACTATATGATTTTACTTATTGTTTTGAAAACCCTAAGAAACACCTTCCCTATCAATGCTTGTCTAGTGATAATGGAATCGTATCTTCGTATGCTAAGGGTGTTTATAATTACTATGATGTTCAACAAATTAAAGAATTTGTTGCTTTTAAGGGTGCTTATGAAATTGCTTGTTTGATTGAAAAGTATGACGCTACTCTCTACAAATCTGGAAATTTTGCCATACTTGAATATTGTTATGATAATTATGGTTCTAATGCCTATGTTAAACTATATATTGATAAATTCTCTGCTGTCCAAGAAGAGACTAATATTTTGCAGGAAGCTATGGAAGAAGAAATTGATGAAACTGTGAGCTCATTGGATGAAGAAGATGATGAGGAGAGCGAAGAACAAAAGGAGGAAGAGCGGATTAGCTACCCGTGCCCACCTTCTAATGAGAGTAACTCTTCAACTCATACATTGTTTAATTCCCCTTCGTGCTTACCAAAGGATGATTGCTATGATGATTGTTATGATCCTGTTGATTCTCTTGAATTACCCCTTTTTGATGATGCTTGCTATGCTTGTGGCCAAGATGCCAATATGAAATATGCTTATGGAGATGAACTTGCTATAGTTCCTCATGTTAAACATGAAATTGTTGCTATTACACCCACACATGATAGTCCTATTATCTTTTTGAATTCTCCAAACTACACTATATCGGAGAAGTTTGTGCTTATTAAGGATTATATTGATGGGTTGCATTTTACCATTACAGATGATGATTCTGATAGATATAATATGCATGTGCTTGCTGCTCCTACTTGCAGTTATTATGAGAGAGGAACTATATCTCCACCTCTCTATGTTTCCAATATGATAAAATTGCAAGAAACTGTTTATACTATGCATTGGCCTTTACTATGTGTACATGAATTGTTCTTTTATGACATGCTGATGCATAGGAAGAGAGTTAGACTTTGTTGTTGCATTATATATGTTACTTTGTGCTCACTACTAAATTACAAATCATTGTTAATTAAAATTGGCTTTGATATACCTTGGGATCCGGGTGGATTCATTACTTGAGCACTTTATGCCTAGCTTAATGGCTTTAAAGAAAGCGCTGCGAGGGAGACAAGCCAGAAGTTTTAGAGAGTCATTTATTTCTTTTGAGTGCTTTTATATAGTTTGAAAAACAAAAAAAATAAAGAGGGGAGCCCAATAACTTTTCAAAAAGGAAAGTGAAAGTGAGAAAGACAAGCATTGTTGAAGTGGGAGAGCTCCTTGAACTTTGTTCATGGTCACGGAAACTTTGTGAATCTTAATTACAGAAACTTTCCATCCAAGATAATTATCCCCTTGTACAATTCCATTGTATTATAAAAATAATGTGCTAAGGTTTGCCTTTAGGATGTTTACAATGCTTGTCGGTTTGTATGGTGCACGACATAAACTTTGGCTGCAGTGCGCGATTTTACATTTTTAACTGGAAAGTCAAACGGTTATGATTTTTTTGCACTGTTTTTCTGTAAATATTTTTTATACTTCCTAATTTTGGTAGAATTTTTGGGGTAGCAGAATTATGGTGAATGTTCAGATTGCTACAGACTGTTCTGTTTTTGACAGATTCTGTTTTTGGTGCATAGTTTGCTTGTTTTGATGAAACAATCAATTTATATCAGTGGATTAAGCCATGGAAAAGCTATATTACAGTATACACAATGCAAAAATAAAATATGAATTGTTTTGCAACAGTACCTAGAGTAGTGATTTGCTTTATTATACTAACGGATCTTACCTAGTTTTCTGTTGAAGTTTTGTGTGGATGAAGTGTTTGATTGAGGGTGACTCGATATGAGGAAAAGGAAGAGAGGAAAGAGCTCAAGCTTGGGGATGCCCAAGGCACCCCAAGTAACTATTCAAGGAGACTCAAGCGTCTAAGCTTGGGGATGCCCCGGAAGGCATCCCCTCTTTCTTCAACAAGTATCGGTATGTTTTCAGATTCGTTTCGTTCATGCGATATGTGCAAGTCTTGGAGCGTCTTTTGCACTTAGTTTTTACTTTTATTTTATGCACCATGCTGGTATGAGACAGTCCTTGGTTGATTTATAGAATGCTCATTGAACTTCACTTAAATCTTTTGAGTATGGCTTTATAGAATTCTTCATGTGCTTCACTTATATCATTTGAAGTTTGGATTGCCTGTTTCTCTTCACATAGAAAACCGCTATTTGTAGAATGCTCTTTTGCTTCACTTATATTTGTTAGAGCATGGGCATATCTTTTGTAGAAAGAATTAAACTCTATTGCTTCACTTATATCTATTTAGAGAGATGACAGGAATTGGTCATTCACATGGTTAGTCATAAAATCCTACATAAACTTATAGATCGCTGAATATGATATGTTTGATTCCTTGCAATAGTTTTGCGATATAAAGATGGTGATATTAGAGTCATGCTAGTGGGTGGTTTTGGATTGTAGAGACACTTGTGTTGAGGTTTGCATGTCCCGTAGCATGCATGTATGGTAACCGTTGTGTGTCAAATTTGAAACATGGGGTGTTTCTTTGATTGTCTTCCTTATGAGTGGCGGTCGGGGACGAGCGATGGTCTTTTCCTAGCAATCTATCCCCCTAGGGGCATGCGTAGTAGTACTTTGCTTTGAGGGCTAATAAAATTTTGCAATAAGTATATGAGTTCTTTATGACTAATGTGAGTCCATGGATTATACACGCTTTTACCTTTCCATCATTTGCTAGCCTCTTCGGTACCGTGCATTGCCCTTTCTCACCTCGAGAGTTGGTGCAAACTTAGCCGGTGCATCCAAACCCCGTGATATGATACACTCTATCACACATAAGCCTCATTATATCTTCCTCAAAACAGCCACCATACCTACCTATCATGGCATTTCCATAGCCATTCCGAGATATATTGCCATGCAACTTCCATCATCATCATATACATGACTTGATCATTCATTGTCATATTGCGTTGCATGATCGTAAGATAGCTAGCATGATGTTTTCATGGCTTGTCCGTTTTTTGATTTCATTGCTATGCTAGATCATTGCACATCCCTGTACATCGCCGGAGGCATTCATATAGAGTCATGTCTTTGTTCCAGTATCGAGTTGTAATATTGAGTTGTCAGTAAATAAAAGTGTGATGATCATCATTATAGAGCATTGCCCCGTAAAAAGAAGGAAAAGAAAAAAAGAGAAAAAAAGGAAAGGCCAAAGAAGCCTAAATAAAAAAGGGGGCCAAAGAAGCCCACCCAAAAAAAAGAAAAAGAAAAAAAAGAAAAAAGGAAAAAATGGGCAATGTTACTATCCTTTTTACCACACTTGTGGTTCAGCGTAGCACCATGTTCTTCATATAGAGAGTCTCCTACATTGTCACTTTCATATACTAGTGGGAATTTTCATTATAGAACTTGGCTTGTATATTCCAACGATGGGCTTCCTCAAATGCCCTAGGTCTTCATGAGCAAGCAAGTTGGATGCACACCCACTTAGTTTTCAGTTTGAGCTTTCATACACTTATAGCTCTTAGTGCATCCGTTGCATGGCAATCCCTACTCCTCGCATTGACATAAATTGATGGGCATCTCCATAGCACGTTGATTAGCCACGTCGATGTGAGACTTTCTCCCTTTTTGTCTTCTCCACATAAACCCCCACCATCATATTCTATTCCACCTATAGTGCTATATATATCCATGGCTTGCGCTCATGTATTGCATGAGGGTTGAAAAAGCTGAAGCGCGTTAAAAATTATGAACCAATTGCTCGGCTTGTCATCGGGGTTGTGCATGATGGGAGCATTTTGTGTGACGAAAATGAAGCATGGCCAAACTATATGATTTTGTAGGGATAAGCTTTCTTTGGCCTTGTTGTTTTGAACAGACATGATTGCTTTATTAGTACACTCGAAGTATTATTGTTTTTATGTCAAATGATAGACTATTGTTTTGAATCATTCGTGTCTTAATATTCATGCCATGATTAGACATATGGTCAAGATTACGCTAGGTAGCATTCCACATCAAAAATTATCTTTTTTATCATTTACCTACTCGAGGACGAGCAGGAATTAAGCTTGGGGATGCTGATACGTCTTCGTCATATCTATAATTTTTGATTGTTCCATGCCAATATTATTCAACTTTCATATACTTTTGGAAACTTTTTATACTATCTTTTGGGACTAACATGTTGATCCAGTGCCCAGTGCTAGTTCCTGTCTGTTGCATGTTTTATGTTTTGCAGAAACCCCATATCAAACAGAGTCCAAACGGGATAAAAACGGACAGAGAATTATTTTGGAATATTTGTAATATTTGGGAAGTAAAATCAACGCGAGATGGTGCCCGAGGTGGCCACGAGATAGGGGCCCATGCCCACTCCACGTGGGCGCCCCCCCACCCTCTTGGGCCCCTCATAAGGTGGTTGATGCCCTTCTTTGGCCGCAAGAAAGCTAATTTTTGGATAAAGATCTGGGTGAAGGTTTCAGTCCAATCGGAGTTACGGATCTCCGGATATAAAAGAAACGGTGCCAGGGTAGAATTCCAAAACGCAGAAATAGAGAGAAACAGAGAGATAGATCCAATCTCGGAGGGGCTCTCGCCCCTCCCACGCCATGGGAGCCAAGGACCAGAGGGTAAACCCTTCTCGCATCTATGGAGGAGGTCAAGGAAGAATAATAAGAAGGGGGGCTCTCTCCCCCTTGCTTCCGGTGGCGCCAGAACGCTGCCGGAGGCCATCATCATCACCGCGATCTTCACCAACACCTCCGCCATCTTCACCAACATCTCCATCACCTTCCCCCATCTATATTAGGCGGTCCACTCTCCCGCAACCCGTTGTACCCTCTAGTTGAACATGGTGCTTTATGCTTCATATTATTATCCAATGATGTGTTGCCATCCTATGATGTCTGAGTAGATTTTCGTTGTCCTACCGGTGATTGATGAATTGCTATGATTGGTTTAATTTTCTTGTGGTTTTGTTGCTGTCCTATTGTGCCCTCCGTGTCACGCAAGCGCGAGGGATTCCTGCTGTAGGGTTTGCAATACGTTCATGATTCGCTTATAGTGGGTTGCTTGAGTGACAGAAGCATAAACCCGAGTAAGGGGGTTGTGGCGTATGGGACAAAGGGGACTTGATGCTTTAATGCCATGGTTGGGTTTTACCTTAATGATCTTTACTAGTTGCGGATGCTTGCTAGAGTTCTAATCATAAGTGCATATGATCCAAGAAGAGAAAGTATGTTAGCTTATGCCTCTCCCACATAAAACTTGCTATCGGTCTAGTAAAGTAGTCAATTGCTTAGGGACAATTTCACAACTCCTACCACCACTTTTCCACACTCGCTATATTTACTTTATTGTTTCTTTATCAAAACAACCCCTACTTTTTATTTATGTACTCTTTATTATCTTGCAAATCTATCCAACAACACCTACAAAGTACTTCTAGTTTCATACTTGTTCTAGGTGAAGCGAACACTAAGCATGCATAGAGTCGTATCAGTGGCAGATAGGACTTGAGAGAATATTTGTTCTACCTTTAGCTCATCATTGGGCTCGACACTCTTATCGAAAGGGGCTACAACTATCCTGTATACTTGCGGGTTATCACTCCTCGATGTTTTCAGGGTACGTGAGTATATATAGGAGAAGGAGGTAGGTCGGTTGAGCGACGAGGGGCCCACGAGGGTGGGGGCGCGCCGGGAACCCTCGTGGCCGCCTCGTTTGCTGCTTGACGTCCACTCCAAGTCTACTAGTTTGCATTTGTTCCAAAAAGATCGCTCCCGAAGTTTTCATCCCGTTTGGACTCCCTTTGATATTCCTTTTCTTCGAAACACTAAAATAGGCAAAAAACAGCAATTCGGGCTGGGCCTCCGGTTAGTAGGTTAGTCCCAAAAATGATATAAAAGTGTAAAGTAAAGCCCATAAACATCCAAAACGGGTAATATAATAGCATGGAACAATAAAAAATTATAGATACCTTGGAGACGTATCAAGCATCCCCAAGCTTAATTCCTGCTCGTCCTCGAGTAGGTAAATGATAAAAACAAATTTTTTGATGTGGAATGCTACCTAGCATAATTCTCAATGTAATTTTCTTTATTGTGGCATGAACGTTCAGATCCAAATGATTCAAAATAAAAGTTCATATTGACATAAAAACAATAATACTTCAAGCATAGTAACAAAGCAATCATGTCTTCTCAATATAACATGGCTAAAGAAAGCTATCCCTACAAAATCATATAGTCTGGCTATGCTCTATATTCATCACACAAAGTATTTAATCATGCACAACCCCGATGACAAGCCAAGCAATTTTTCATACTTTAGTATTCTAAAACCTTTTCAACTTTCATGCAATACATGAGCATGAGCCATGGACATAGCACTATATGTGGAATAGAATGGTGGTTGTGGAGAAGACAAAAAAGGAGAAGATAGTCTCACATCAACTAGGCGTATCAATGGGCTATGGAGATGCCCATTAATAGATATCAATGTGAGTGAGTAGGGATTGCCATGCAACGGATGCACTAGAGCTATAAATGTATGAAAGCTCAACAAAAGAAACTAAGTGGGTGTGCATCCAACTTGCTTGCTCATGAAGACCTAGGGCGTTTTGAGGAAGCCCATCTTTGGAATATACAAGCCAAGTTCTATACTGAAAAATTCCCACTAGTATATGAAAGTTACAACATAGGAGACTTTCTACCATGAAGATCATGGTGCTACTTTGAAGCACAAGTGTGGTAAAAGGATAGTAGCATTGTCCCTTCTCTCTTTTTCTCTCATTTTTTTCTTTTATTTATTTATTTATTTGGCCTTTCTCTTTTTTTATTTGGCCTTTCTCTTTCTTATTTGGCCTTTCTCTTTTTTTATAAAGTCCAAAGTCTCATCCCGACTTGTGGGGGAATCATAGTCTCCATCATCCTTTCCTCACTTGGGACAATGCTCTAATAATGAATATCATCACACTTTTATTTACTTACAACTCAAGATTACAACTCGATACTTAGAACAAAATATGACTCTATATGAATGCCTACGGCGGTGTACCGGTATATGCAATGAATCAAGAGTGACATGTATGGAAGGATTATGAAGGCGGCCTTGCCACAAATACGATGTCAACTACATGATCATGCAAAAGCAATATGACAATGATGATGCGTGTCATAATAAACGGAACGGTGGAAAGTTGCATGGCAATATATCTCGGGATTGCTATGGAAATGCCGTAATAGGTAGGTATGGTGGCTGTTTTGAGGAAGGTATATGGTGGGTGTATGGTACCGGTGAAAGTTGCGCGTCACAAGAGAGGCTAGCAATGGTGGAAGGGTGAGAGTGCGTATAATCCATGGACTGAACATTGGTCATAAAGAACTCATATACTTATTGCAAAAATCTACAAGTCATTGAAAACAAAGCACTACGCACATGCTCCTAGGGGGATAGATTGGTAGGAAAAGACCATCGCTCGTCCCCGACCGCCACTCATAAGGAAGACAGTCAATAAATAAATTATGCTCCAACTTCATCACAAAGAGGTTCACCACACGTGCATGCCACGGGAATCACAAACTTCAACACAAGTATTCCTCAAATTCACAACTACTTTAACTAGCATGACTCTAATATCACCATCCTCATATATCTAAACAATTATCAAGCATCAAATTGATCATAGCATCCAATTCACTTTCTATGATAGTTTTTATTATACCCAACTTGGATGCCCATCATTCTAGGACCAATTTTTATAACCATAGCAAATACCATGCTGTTCTATAGTACTCCCAAAATAATATAAGTGAATCATGAGAGATCAAAAATTTCTACTAAATAAAGCCACCGCCGTGCTCTAAAAGATATAAGTGAAGCACTAGAGCAAAATTATCTTGCTCAAAAGACATAAGTGAAGCACATAGAGTATTCTAATAAATTCCAAATCAAGTGCGTCTCTCCCAGAAGGTGTGAACAACAAGTATGATTGTGGTAAATTAAAAAGCAAATACTCATATCATACAAGACGCTCCAAGCAAAACACATATCATGTGGTGAATAAAAATATAGCTCCAAGTAAAGTTACCGATAAACAAAGACGAAAGAGGGGATGCCTTTTGGGCATCCCCAAGCCTAGGCTTTTTGGTTGTCCTTGAATATCTTGGGGTGCCATGGCCATCCCCGAGCTTAGGCTCTTGCCACTCCTTATTCCATAGTCCATCAAATCTTTACCCAAAACTTGAAAACTTCACAACACAAAACTCAACAAGAAATCACATAAGCTCCGTTAGTGCAAGAAAGAAAAACCACCACATAAGGTACTGTAATGAACTCATTCTTTATTTATATTGGTGTTAAACCTAATGTATTCAAACTTCTCTATGCTTCATACCCCCCGATATTACCCGTAGATGCATCAAAATAAGCAAACAACACACGAAAACAGATTCTGTCAGAAACAGAACAGTCTGTAGCAATCTGTAACTCTCGAATACTTCTGGAACTCTATAAATCCAACCAAAATAGGAAGTCCTGGGAAATTTTTCTATTGATCTATTGCAAAAAGAATCAACACAAAAGCATGTTTATGTGATTTATTAAAATTATTCTCGTGCGTGCAAAAGTTTCTGTTTTTTAGCAGAATCAAATTAACTATCACGTAGGTTATCCTATAGGTTCTACTTGGCACAAACACTAATTAAAACATAAAACCACATCTAAACAGAGGCTATATGAAATATTTATTACTAAACAGAATCAAAAAGCAAGGAACAAAAATAAAATTGGGTTGCCTCCCAACAAGCGCTATCGTTTAACGCCCCTAGCTAGGCATAAAAACAAGAATAGATCTACGTATCGCTATCCTTGGTTTTTAATTTTTTAGTGGAGTCATGCTTGAATCCGGGAGGTTCTTTACGTTTCCCCTCATACTCAGAAATTTTTAGATGTAAAGAATCCAACCGCTTATTAGAAAGGGTAATCAACATATTCATGCGGTGAAGATTTCCGCTAACACTCTTAAGAGGTTCAAGGGACTTTTGCAAAAAAATTGTTACTTTGCAAATTTTCTCAAAAACTTGTGTCTCTTCCGGGGTTTGTTGTGATCCCCCTTTTTGAGGTAGTGTTCCCACTATTCCCTCTATGACTTCATGCACAATACTGGGATCAATCTCGATAAAATTTCCTTTGGCAATGCAATCCAAAAGTATTCTATGGGACATATTTAGTCCAACATAAAAATTGCGAAGAACAGTTCTAAAATTCACCTCTAAAGTGCAGTTACGATAAGATTCCATCATCCTATACCAAGCATCTTTCAATTTTTCTCCTTGCCTTTGCTTGAAGTGAAGAACTTCAAACTCGGGAGACAAAGGAGTAGATAGAGAACTAGCCATGACGACGAGCACACAAGAGGCAAGCGAAAAAGAGTGGAGAACGGAAAAGAGAGGGAAAATAAAACGGCAAGGGTGAAGTGGGGGAGAGGAAAATGAGAGGCAAATGGCAAATAATGTAATGCAAGGGAGATAAGTTTGTGATGGGTACTTGGTATGCCTTGACTTGAGCGAAGACCTCCCCGGCAACGGCGCCAGAAATCCTTCTTGCTACCTCTTGAGCACTGCGTTGGTTTTCCCTTGAAGAGGAAAGGGTGATTCAGCAAAGTAGCATAAGTATTTCCCTCAGTTGTTGACAACCTAGGTATCAATCCAGTAGGAGGCTCCTCAAAAGTCCCTCGTACCTACACAAACAAACAAGAACCTCACAACCAACGCGATAAAGGGGTTGTCAATCCCTTCACAGAAACTTGCGAAAGTGAGATCTGATAGAGATAATAAGATAAGATAAATATTTTTGGTATTTTTATGATATTGATTGGAAAGTAAAAGATGCAAATAAAAGTAGATCAGAAACTTATATGATAAAGGATAGACTCGGGGGCCATAGATTTCACTAGTGGCTTCTCTCAAGATAGCATAAGTATTACGGTGGGTAAACAAATTACTATCGATCAATTGATAGAAAAGTGCATAGTTATGAGATTATCTAGGCCTGATCATGTATATAGGCATCATGTCCGTGACAAGTAGATCGAAACAATTCTGCATCTACTACTATTACTCCACACATCGACCGACTCATGCCTGCATCTCGAGTATTAAGTTCATAAGAACAGAGTAACACATTAAGAAAGATGACATGATGTAGAGGGATAAACTCATGCAATATGATATAAACCCCATCTTTTTATCCTCGATGGCAACAATACAATACGTGCCTTGCTGCCCCTGCTATCACTGGGAAAGGACACCGCAAGATTGAACCCAAAGCTAAGCACTTCTCCCATTGCAAGAAATATCAATCTAGTAGGCCAAACCAAACTGATAATTCGAAGAGACTTGCAAAGATAACCAATCACACATAAAAGAATTCAGAGAAGATTCAATTAATTCTCATAGATAAACTTGATCATAAACCCACAATTCATCGGATCTCGACAAACACACCACAAAAGGAGTTACATCGAATAGATGTCCAAGAAGATCGAGGAGAACTTGGTATTGAGATTCATAGAGAGAGAAGAAACCATCTAGCTAATAATTATGGACCTGAAGGTCTGTGGTAAACTGCTCACAACTCATCGGAGAGGCCTTGAGATGATGTAGAAGCCCTCCGTGGTCTCCGGCGGAGCGCCGGCGAAGGCTCCAAGATGGGATCTCGTGGATACAGAAGGTTGCGGCGGTGGAATTAGGTTTTCATGGTGCTCATCGTTGTTTTCAGGGTACGGGAGTATATATAGGCGAAGGAGGTAGGTCGGTTGAGCCATGAGGGGCCCACGAGTGTGGGGGCACGCCCACCCCCCTAGGGCGCACCAGGCACCCTCGTGGCCACCTCGTTTGCTGCTTGACATCCACTCCAAGTCTCCTGGTTTGCATTTGTATGAAAAAGATCGCTCCCGAAGCTTTCATCCCGTTTGGACTCTGTTTGATATTCCTTTTCTTCGAAACACTAAAATAGGCAAAAAACAGCAATTCGGGGTGGGCCTCCAGTTAGTAGGTTAGTCCCAAAAATGATATAAAAGTGTAAAGTAAAGCCCATAAACATCCAAAATGGGTAATAGAATAGCATGGAACAATAAAAAGTTATAGATACGTTGGAGACGTATCAACAACGAGGCCTTTCAGTCATCTTGCCCATGTGGTATGATTTGCATGTCTCAAGTGATTCAAAATCAGGTGAGTCCAAACGAACCATCTGCATGGAGTTTCTTCATGCGTATATACCAATAGACATGGTTCAAATGTCTCAAATTTTCAAAAAACGAGTGAGTCCAAAGATCCATCAACATGGAGCTTCTTCATGTGTTTATACCAATATGACTCAAATGGCAGTTCCACAAGTAGGTGGTACTATCATTACTATCTTATATCTTTTGGCATGAACATGTGTATCACTACGATCGAGATATAGTAAACCATTCATTTTAGGTGAAAGACCATTGAAGGCATTATTCAAATAAAAAGTGTAACCATTATTCTCCTTAAATGAATAACCATACTGCCATAAACATAATCCAATCATGTCTATGCTCAACGCAAACACCAAATAACAATTATTTAGGTTTAACACCAATCTCGATGTCAGAGGGAGCGTGCGATGTTTGATCACATCGACCTTGGAAACACTTCCAACACATATTGTCACCTCGCCCAACTAGTCTTCGTTTATTCCATAGCCTTTTATTTCGAGTTACTAACACTTAGCAACCGAACTGGTATCTATTACCCTGGTGCTACCAGGAGTACTAGTAAAGTACACATTAATATAATGTATATCCAATATACTTCTGTTGACCTTGCCAGCCTTGTCATCTACCAAGTATCTAGGGTAGTTCTGCTTCAGTGACTATTCCCCTCATTACAGAAGCACTTAGTCTTGTGTTTGGGTTCAACCTTGGGTTTCTTCACTAGAGCAGCAACTGATTTGCTGTTTCATGAAGTATCCCTTTTTGCCCTTGCCCTTCTTGAAACTAGTGGTTTTACTAACCATCAACAATTGATGCTCCTACTTGATTTCTAATTTCGTGGTGTCAAACATCACGAATAGCTCAAGGATCATCATGTTTATCCCTAATATGTTATAGTTCATCACGAAGCTCTAGTAGCTTGGTGGCAGTGACTTTGGAGAACCATCACTATCTCATCTGGAAGATTAACTCCCACTCGATTCAAGCGATTATGGCACTCAGACAATCTAAGCACATGCTCAACGATTGAGCTTTTCTCCCTTAGTTTACAGGCTAAGAAACTTGTCAGAGGTCTCATACCTCTTGACGTGGGCACGATCCTGAAATCCCAATTTCATCCCTTGGAACATCTCATATGTTCCGTGACGTTTCAAAAACGTCTTCAGCGCCTCAATTCTAAACCGTTTAGCATTACACACTTAACTATCATGTAGTCATCAAAACGTGTATGTATGATGTTCGCAACATCCACAAACGATGCTCGAGGTTCAGCACACCGAGCGGTGCATTAAGGACATAATCCTTCTGCGCTACAATGAGGACAATCCTCAATTTACGGACCCAGTCCGCATAATTGGTACTGTCAACTTTCAACTAAATTTTCTCTAGGAACATATCTAAAACAGTAGGACTAAAGTGCAAGCTACGACATAATTTGCAAAGACCTTTTGACTATGTTCATGATAATTAAGTTCATCTAATCAAATTATTTAATGAACTCCCACTCAAATAGACATCCCTCTAGTCATCTAAGTGATACATGATCCGAATCGACTAGGCCGTGTCCGATCATCACGTGAGACAGACTAGTCATCAACGATGAACATCTCCATGTTGATCATATCTACCGTACGAGTCATGTTTGACCTTTCGGTCTCTCGTGTTCCGAGGCCATGTCTGTACATGCTAGGCTCGTCAAGTCAACCTAAGTGTTTTGCATGTGTAAATCTAACTTACACCCGTTGTATGCGAATGTTAGAATCTATCACACCCGATCATCACGTGGTGCTTCGAAACAATGAACTTTCGCAATGGTGCACAGTTAGGGGGAACACATTTCTTGAACTTTTAGTGAGGGATCATCTTATTTATGCTACCATCATTCTAAGCAAATAAGATGTAAACATGACAAACATCACATGCAAATCATCAAGTGAGATGATATGGCCAATATCATCTTGCGCCTTTGATCTCCATCTTTGAGGCGCGATATGATCACCATCGTCACCGGCATGACACCATGATCTGCATCATCATGATCACCATCATCGTGTCTTCATGAAGTTGTCTCGCCAACTATTACTTCTACTACTATGGCTAACGGTTAGCAATAAACTAAAATAATTACATGGCATTTATATTGCCTTGCAAGTCATAATAAATAAATTAAGACAATTCCTATGGCTCCTGCCGGTTTTCATACTCATCGACATGCAAGTCGTGATTCCTATTACAAGAACATGATCAATCTCATACATGACATATATAATTCATCACATCCTTTTGGCCATATCACATCACATAGCATACCGTGCAAAAACAAGTTAGACGTCCTCTAATTATTGTTGCTTGTTTTACGTGGCTGCTATGGGTTTCTAGCAAGAACGTTTCTTACCTACGCAAAAGCCACAACAGTGATATGCCAATTGCTATATACCCTTCATAAGGACCCTCTTCATCGAGTCCGAACCGACTAAAGTGGGAGAGACAGACACCCGCTAGCCACCTTATGCAACAAGTACATGTCAGTCGGTGGAAACAGTCTCACGTAAGCGTACGTGTAAGGTCGGTCCGAGCCGCTTCATCCCACAATACCGCCGAATCAAGATAGGACTAGTAATGGTAAGCAAATTGAACAAATCATCACCCACAACTACTTGTGTTCTACTCATGCATAGAATCTACGCATAGATCTAGCTCTGATACCACTGTTGAAGACCGTAGTAATAATTCAAAAAAAATTCCTACGTGTCACCAAGATCAATCTAGGAGATGCTAGCAATAAGAGAGAGGGAGTGCATCTTCATACCCGTGAAGATCACTAAGCGGAAGCGTTACAAGAACGCGGTTGATGGAGTCGTACTCGCGGCGATTCAAATCACGGAAGATCCAACGTAGCGCCGAACGGACGGCACCTTCGCATTCAACACACGTACAGCCCGGGACGTCACCTCCTTCTTGATCCAGCAAGGGGAGAGGAGAAGTTGAGGAGAACTCCGGTAGCACGACAACATGGTGGTGGTGGAGCTCGTGGTTCTCCGGCAGGGCTTCATCAAGCACTACGGAGAAGGAAGAGATGTAGTAAGGAGAGAAAGGGCAACACCAGGGCGTGTAAGGGTGTGGCTGCCCTCTCTCTCCCTCATTATATATAGGGGGAAGGGGGGAGGAGGAGGCACCTTAGGGTTTCCCCTAGGTGGGGCGGCGGCTAGGGCAGATTGGATCTCCCTAGGGAAACCCTAGGGAGACTTGGCCCCCAAGCCAAGCAGGTGGAGGCTTGCCTCCCAAGCCAGGTGGAGAAGCCCCACCTCCCCAAGCAACATTTGAAAGGGTGTGGGGGCGCACAACCCTTTAGTGAGCTGGTTTGCCCCCCCTTGGCCCATGAGGCCCTGCAACACTTGCCGGGGCCCCCGAAAACACCTTTCCGTCATGCTCGCCATAGCCCGGTACCTCCGGAACACTTCCGGACTCCAATACCCTTCGTCCAATATATCGATCTTCACCTCCCGACTACTCCAGAGTTCCTCGTCACGTCCGGGATCTCATCTGGGACTCCGAACAACCTTCGGTAACCACATACTATTCCCATTACAACTCTAGAGTCACCGAACCTTAAGTGTGTAGACCCTACGGGTTCGGGAACCACGTAGACAAGATTGAGATACCTCTCCGGCCAATAACCAATAGCGAGATCTGGATACCCATATAGGCTCCCACATGTTCCACGATGATCTCATCAAATGAACCACTATGTCGGGGATTCAATCAATCCCGTACACAATTCCCTTTGTCCATCGGTATGCTACGTGCCCGAGATTCGATCGTCGGTATCCCCATTGAAAGCACAAGTGCTCCCTGGGTGATTTTGGTAATTAATGTCAATATCTCTTGTTGGACTAATACTTTTATCTAGTAGATTTCAGATAAGTCCAACAGTGGAGTGGCATGGACAACGGGATGTGGAACCCCTTCAAGATGCTAAGGACAAAGGATTGGCTCAAGCTCAAAGCTCAGGACTCTACATTTTCTATTTTAGTGATCCAAGATCACATTGAGTCCATAGGAAAGCCAATACTATTAAAAGGGGATGAGATGGTGCTTAATGGCTTGCTTGCTCAAAGTGCTTAGTGATATGCTCCAAAACCCTCAACCACTTTCTCATATCTACATATGTCCAAAACCAAAAGTTAAACTCGGCCCCACCGATTTGATCTATCTGGCACCATCGAGTTCACTTGACATACCCACTGCCAGAAACCCTAATCAATTCGGTCTAACCGATGGGATCTCGGTCTCACCGAGATGGGCTTGCAAACTCTCTGTTGCCTATTGCAATAGTTTCGGTCTCACCGAGATATGCAATCGGTCCCACCTAGTTTGCCTGACGAACTCTCTATTTTGCTTATTACCGAAATCGGTCCCACCGAGTATGTGTAATCAGTCAAACCGAGATGGGGTTTTACCCTAACCCTAGCACATCAGTCCTACCGCGAGTTGATCATATCGGTCCCACTGAAATGCCTAACAGTCACATTATGAACTAAATCGATATGGCCGAGTTTCATGATTCGGTCTCACCGAGTTTGGTAAATTGCGTGTATAGGTTAGATTTTGTGTGGAGGCTGTATATACCCCTCCACCCTCTCTTCATTCATGGAGAAAGCCATCAGAACGTGCCCACACTTCCAGCAGTCATTTTCTGAAAGAGAACCACCTACTCATGTGTTGAGACCAAGATATTCCATTCCAACCACATAAATCTTGATCTCTAGCCTTCCCCAAGTTGCTTTCCAGTCAAATCATCTTTCCACCAAATCCAATGCTATGAGAGAGAGTTGAGTGTTGGGGAGACTATCATTTGAAGCACAAGAGCAAGGAGTTCATCATCAACACACCATCTATTACCTTTTGGAGAGTGGTGTCTCCTAGATTGGTTAGGTGTCACTTGGGAGTGTCCGTCAAGGTTGTGGAGTTGAACCAAGGAGTTTGTACGGGCAACGTGATCGCCTACTTCGTGAAGATCTACCCTAGTGAGGTAAGTCCTTCGTGGGCGATTGTCAGGACCCCGACTCGATGTCACATCGATCTAGCTGGTAACACCTCATATCACTTTGCGGCCTCACGCACGGTATCCCCACGGGTGTCGCCTTACCTTTGCCCGGGACCGTTTGCGCCTTTTGGCTCACGTATATGATAGTGTCGCTAGCATCCATATGATAAAGAGCCCGGGCTGACATGACTAGTCGTAAACCCAAAGTGGCACGGACTTACAGGGACAGGCATCCATGACCCAGCTTCGAACGTGTCGGTCATCAGCAAGTGGGTCCGGGCTGTAGCACTGGGCTAGCAGGACTCCGGTAAACCGGGCTGTAGCGGGCTAACAGGACTCCGGTACTCAAAGCGTGACATTTCCCCGAAGGGACAGACACAGGAACGAAGAAGGACACATGCCGGCCAGCCTAAGTGTTCCAGAGCAGTAGCAAGCTACCATGGCTCAGCGGTAACACTAGGAGACATTTCCCGGTAAGAGAGGCTACTAAAGATAAACAACTAGATAGTCAGATCCCACACATACCAAGCATTTCAATCATACACACAATATGCTCGATATGTGCGAATACAACGAAGCATCACAACATGACTCTACGACACAAGTACTTTATTTAAGGCTCAGGGAGCCATACATAATATACACACAAAGTTACGGGTCTCACGACCCAACATACAAGTTATACAATCATACAAGCCAACAGCGGAAGTAACTTGTCTGAGTACAGACAACTAGTAAAATAAAAGAGGCTTAGAAAGCCTAACTATACTACGTGGTCCATCACAAGCTCGGGGTCACCACCTGGGTCTTTAGCCTACTCGTTGATGTCAACGTCTACATAGAACCCATCAGAAGGGGTTGCAGTGTCTTCTGTAAAAATGTAGATTATAGCAACATGAGTACAAAGGTACTCAGCAAGACTTACATCAGATCCTACATACATGCATAGTATCAAGAAGGGTTGGTGGAGTTATTGCAGCAAGCCAGCTTTGACTCTTGGCTAGACTATCCTACGATACTCCATTTGAAATAGTTTTGCGCACACGAGTCCACTATTCACCACTTCAATACACTACCGAGGATCCACCTCCGTCTTCCTACGGAAGAGCCATCCTCGGCACTCACACTTATCTTGAGGCTTTTAATAGTTTCCATTTACTTGTCTATGAACTGTATAGGCAACCAAGTAGTCCTTTACCGCGGACGCGGCTATTCGAATAGATCACGTTAACCCTGCAGGGGTGTACTTCTTCATACACGCTCTCACCACTTACCGTCGTTTACACGACATGTACTCGGCAACCTTCAAGAGGAAGCCCAACGTGGATGTCGGCCACGACCTACCTAATCACCTAAGCCTCCAGTCCAGGTTTATCGCCTATTCAGGTTCCATCCGCAGGGAGTCCGGCCGAGGTTTCCCATACGGCCCCGAACGATGTGAACAGGGTTCCCGAGATACCTAACGGGTATTCGGTACACCCGGCCACGTACCTACCGCATCACAGCCCACCCCTACGGTCAGCGCTGTCCACGGCCTCCAGTAGGCTACAAACACCAGAAACTACTTGCAACTCCTGGACGGAGAACTAGGGTGAATAAGAAGTCGAGAGGGTCCATTGGTTTCGGGCCCAATGCATGGTAGTAGCTGATTCTTAAATCACACATACAGATCTCAGTGCTTAAGGTCGGCTTCAATGAAACAACCCACCATGTACTCCTACATGGCCTCTCATCGATACCTTTACCAAATCGTGTTCACCACGCCACTCTCATTACCGACATAATCATTTCACTCTAGTCCATCACCCAGATGAACCATACCTGACACGACTCTAAGCATAGCAGGCATAGCAAGGTAGGAACAACACATACATATGGCTCAATCAACTCCTACACATGCTAGTGGGTTTCATCTAGTTACTGTGGCAATGACAGGTCATGCAGAGGAAATGGGTTCAACTACCGTAGCACACAGCAGTTTGAATCGCGTTGTCTTAATGCAGTAAAATAGAGCAGGAGCGAGAACATGGGATTGTATCGATATGATCAAATGGTTGGTTGCTTGCCTGATGGTTCGTTGCACGGATACGATTCCTCGTTAGGGTAATCACGGTACTCCTCGGGAACAGATCCTGTCGCAAAGGATAACGATACACAGGCATTACCAAACAATGTGCAACAATATGATGCATGCATGAAACATGGCAATATGAGTGTGTTGGGCTAATGCAACTAAAACCAGATGTGTTTGAGCAAATTTGAATCAAAGACTCAAATTCCAATTCAAATATGGCCTTTTAAAGTGCCTTTTCTTGTTCTGATTGAAACATCAAGTTAACTTGTTTGATCATGCATGAAAATAGTACAGATGGATAGATTGGATTTTTCTGATCATTTTTCATATATTATTTGTCCAATTTGGAGTTACAGAATAAAAGTTATGAATTTTTGAAATTTAAATAATATTCTGGAATTTCCTGATTTAATTAAATCTAGAAATATCATTTACTGCGTCAGCCTGACATCACAGTGACATCAGCAGGTCAACAGGGCTGGCTCGGGTCAAACCTGACGTGTGGGGTCCACACGTCAGTGACCAGGTGCTAATCCCGCGTTGACCCCGGGCTGGTTAGCTTTGACTAACCCCTGGGGCCCACTTGTCAGCGTCAGTAGGTGATGGATTAGTGGTTAATCAACTAGGCCACGTCAGCTCACCGGAGTTCTGGCCGGCGGCGACCAACAGTGCGGCGGCGATAGTGGTTTTGGTCGTTTCGGCCACCAAATGGAACGTGGCGACCACCGGAGTGAAGCTGAGGACGACCCGCGGCTCTTGGCGGAGTCCGTTGGGGTCGGGGTGGCCGGAGTCGACGCCGGCGACGACTTTGGTGGACACCGAGGTTCGGTCGGAGGTGAACTTGGTGCTAGAGGGTTCGGTGAGGCTCGTGGAGTGGCTAGCTAGGTGCTGTGGAACGCGGTGAGCAAGATGGACACCATCTTGTGGCCGGAGGATGACCGGGAGCACGTCGGCGACGAGGTCCACGGCGGTGGGTGCGGTTGAGCTCCGGGAGGTTGCTACACGGCTCGGGAGCAAGAACGGAAGGGAGGGGAAGATGGCTAAGCTCACAGTGAGTGCGACGGAGTCCTTGGTGCGGTCGGAGATGGACCGGAGCGACGTCGGCGTTGAAGGGGATCTCCGGCGACGGTGAGCTCGGGCGAGGTCGGTGCGGTGGTCTCGGGCGTTGCGAGCGCTCGGGGCTCGGCTGCTCGATGAAGTGGACAGCGGCGAAGCTCCTGGACACGGTGAGACGGCGTGGAGACGACGGGGAGCACGGCTACGACGGTGGTGCGGCGATGGTGGCGTCGGCCATGGCTGGGGCGTGCGAGGGGGAGGAGCTGGAGAGGAGAGGGGGTGTCTGGGTGATTCGGGGGAGAGAGAGAGGCCGATCCACGTCGTCACCTGGCGAGGGGAGCGGCGAGGCGGCGAGCAGGTGCGTGGCGCACGCCGCGGTCGCCGTCGGGCACCTGCCTGCCTGCCTGGCCGGCAAGCAGCTCGCTGGAGCGGTGCTGGGCTGGGCCGGCAGGTGGGCTGGCTAGTGGGCTGCGGTGGCGCCAGGTAAGCTTTTCCATTTTCTTCTGTTTTCTGTTTTATTTAATAAATCTGCAACTTTGTTGAATTAAATAAAATACCTAGGCAATTTCAAAAATCACCAATTCACTCCTGGTCCATAGTTGGATTATTTCCAACATGAAACATTTTAGTTTGGAGGTATTTGAGCATTTAAATATTTTATATTATTTTAAATGCCCAAATTCAAATAGTTATGATTTAACTCAAGAACCCTAGGATGGCCTAGAAAAGTGTGCACCATTTTTGGCAGAGGTTCTGAACCAAGGCAAAAATGATGGGCATTTTGGAAGGGCATTTCAGGTTCATTGAAAATTATTTTAGTAAACCCTAGTTGGTTTCAGAGGGGACTGGGGCTTCTGTCATCCCCATTTCAAGTTTCTGCTGAAAGAGTAAACATGATGCAACACTCTAATGCATGACTAGCTAGGGTGTGACAACTCACCCCCACTCAAAAGAATCTCGTCCCGAGATTTGGGTTCCTCCGAGAAGAAGGCGGGATACTCGAGTCGAAGACGATCCTCCCTTTCCCAAGTTGCTTCATCTTCCGAATGATGCGACCATTGAACCTTGAGAAACTTGATGTTATGACGTCGCGTGGTACGTTCGGCTTGATCGAGGATACGAATGGGGTACTCTCGATATGTAAGATTATCTTGGAGATCAAGCGTTTCGTGGTCCACTTCACGGATAGGATCCGAGAAGCAACGCCTGAGTTGAGAAACGTGGAAGACATCGTGAACTCTGGAGAGGTGCGGAGGTAGTTCCAATTGGTAGGCAACTTCTCCTCGTTTGGCAAGAATGCGAAAAGGTCCAATGTAACGAGGAGCCAATTTGCCTTTGATACCGAAGCGATGGGTTCCCTTCAGAGGGGTGACCCGAAGATAAGCCTTCTCGTCAACCTCGAAAGTCATAGCCTTATGTTTTCGGTCATATTGACTCTTTTGACGAGATTGGGCTGTTTTCAACTTTTCACGAACGATACGAACTTGTTCTTCTGCTTCCTGAATCATATCCGGGCCAAAGAATTGTCTTTCCCCGGTCTCTGACCAGTTAAGGGGTGTTCGACATTGTCGTCCATAAAGAACTTCAAAAGGGGCTTTACCCAAGCTAGATTGATAGCTGTTATTGTAAGCGAATTCGGCAAATGGAAGGCACTTCTCCCAGTCCATTCCGAACGAGATAACAGAGGCTCGAAGCATGTCTTCTAGAATTTGGTTGACGCGTTCCACTTGACCACTTGACTGAGGGTGGAAAGCGGTGCTAAAGGAGAGACGGGTTCCCATAGCATTTTGGAAACTTTCCCAAAATCGAGAGGTGAAAAGACTTCCTCGATCCGAATTGATTTCCAAAGGAACACCATGGAGGGACACTATTCGGGAGATGTATAAGTCTGCCAGCTGGCTAGCGGTTATACTCTCACGAACAGGTAGAAAATGAGCTACTTTGGAAAGACGATCGACCACGACGAAGATAGCATTATTCCCTCTCTTGGTCCTGGGAAAACCGGTAATGAAATCCATACAAATTTTATCCCATTTCCATTCAGGGATAGCTAAGGGTTGAAGGGTGCCAGCAGGCCGTTGATGCTCTGCTTTTACACGACGTCAGACGTCGCAATTGGCAATATACTGAGCAATTTCTCTCTTCATCCTAGTCCACCAGAACCTCTGGCGTAGGTCCTGATACATTTTAGTACTACCGGGATGAATGGTGAGAGGAGATTCATGGGCTTCCTTAAGGATTAATCGCCTTAGGTTGCGCACTTTGGGAACTACTAATCGATCCCCGAAGTACACGACTCCTTGATCATTAACGGAGAAACAATTTGCAATTCCTTTCTGAATGTTCCTCTTGATGCGGGAGATTCCCGGATCTACCTTCTGTGCTTTGATAATTTGATCCGTAAGGGTAGGTTTTGCCACCAAGGTGGAGAGAAAACCTTGAGGAACAATGTGAAGGTTAAGCTTCCGAAATTCCTCATGGAGAAGCGGTTGACTTTGTTGTAACATCAGGTTGTTACAATAAGATTTACGACTTAGCGCATCAGCCATGACGTTGGCTTTCCCTGGGGTATAGGTTATCCCTAAGTCGAAGTCTGTGATCAATTCAACCCAACGTCTTTGCCTGAGATTCAAATCCGGTTGGGTGAAAATGTACTTCAGACTTTGGTGATCAGTAAATATTTCGCAACGATTACCGAGGAGGTAATGTCGCCAGGTCTTAAGTGCATAGACTACGGCTGCAAGTTCTAGATCATGAGTAGGATAATTCTCCTCATGTGGGTGCAATTGCCGTGAAGCGTAAGCAATTACGTGTCGATCTTGCATGAGAATGCAACCTAGTCCTTGTCGCGAGGCGTCGCAGTAGATAACAAAGTCCTTGGAGAAATCTGGCGGTACCAGCACGGGAGCAGAAGTCAGGCGTCTTTTCAGTTCCTGAAAACTGTGCTCACATTGTGGAGTCCATTCGAACTTCTTATCCTTCTTGAGGAGTTCGGTTAGGGGTTTAGCAACTTTGGAGAAGTTTTCGACAAAGCGACGGCAATAGCTCGCTAAGCCTAGAAAACTCCGAACTTGCTTGACCGATTCGGGTGGAGTCCAGTCAAGGACAGCTTGAACTCGCTCAGGGTTAACAGCAATACCTTTACCAGATATTACATGACCCAGATAGGTCACTTCTGATAACCAGAATTCACACTTTGAAAATTTGGCATAAAGGTGATGCTCTCGAAGTTTCTGCAACACTAGCCTTAGATGTTCGGCATGTTCTTCCTCGTTCTTGGAGTATATGAGTATATCATCGAGATAAACTACGACGAATTTGTCCAAATACTCCATGAAGATTGAGTTCATTAACCGAGAAAAGGTGGCTGGAGCGTTGGTTAAACCGAAGGACATGACGGTGTACTCGTATTGGCCGTAACGAGTAACAAAGGCCGTTTTAGGAATGTCCCCGTTTCTGATTTTGATTTGATGGTAGCCCAACCTCAAATCCATCTTGGAGAAGACTGAGGATCCAGTGAGCTGATCATACAGATCGTTGATCCTGGGAAGTGGATATTTGTTCTTGATTGTGACCAAATTGACAGGTCGGTAATCTACAACCATTCGGTCCGTACCATCCTTCTTCTTGACAAATAGGACGGGGCAAGCCCACGGAGATGAACTAGGGCGGATGAAACCCTTTTTCAAGGATTCATCGAGTTGTTTCTTAAGCTCAGCTAGTTCTAAGGGTGCCATCTTATAAGGTCTTCTAGCAATCGGAACGGTTCCTGGAATGAGGTCTATTACGAACTCAACATCCCTGTCAGGTGGAACACCTGGCAATTCCTCTGGAAAGACATCCGGAAAATCACGGACTACCGGAACGTCCTCAAGGTCTGGCAAAGGACTGGCGTTAAGAGAATATAACTGCCGCTTGGCTATTCGGGTCAAGACGTTGACTATCTTTCCCGAAGGATGGGTGAGTTGAACAGTCCTAGAGAAGCAATCAATTTTGGCATGATGAGCTGACATCCAGTCCATACCCAAAATGATATTAATATCTGAAGATTTAAGGGCTATCAAAGATGCGAGAAAAACAAGTCTGTCGACTTGGATTTCATTTCCATAACTTACCCTAGAGGTCTGCCATCTAGACCCAGGGGTAGAGATTTCCATAGTGGACGGCAGATCACAGAATGCAACGTTATGCAAACGAGCATAATTTTCAGATATAAAGGAATGAGAGGCTCCTGTATCGAAAAGAACAGATGCCGGGTGGCAATTAACAAGAAGCGTACCGAGAACGACGTTGGGATCCTCTTGAGCTTCTTCGGCAGAGACATAGTTGACATGGCCACGTGAAGCGGTGACCGGTTTGGCATGGAACACCTTCCCTGTCGGCTTGCCACGGCCAACAGCTTTAGCAGATTGATTGGGGTTGGTCTGGGGACACTCACGCATATAATGACCAGATTCCCCACACTTGAAACAAGTCACGGAACTGGTACGTGGAGGAGCATTGTTAGATGGACCCCCATAGGGCTTGGCCGGTGCAGACTGTTGAACAGGGCGAGGCGCCTGAAAAGATGGACTCGGTGTGAACCTGGGTGGCAGGGCGGTATTGGGTACCCACACGCGGCGCTTCTGAGGACCAGCACCGGATGAGGAACCTATATCACGTCCATGCTTGCGTGTTGCGTCATAATCAGTCTGACCAGTTTCAGCACTGATGGCTTTGTTGACCAGTTTCGAAAAAGATGTGCACTCATGCAGGCGGAGGTCGCGACGAAGCTCAGGACTAAGGCCCTTACGGAACCTTGCTTGCTTCTTGGCGTCAGTAGAAACTTCCTCGGTTGCATATCGTGCAAGGTTACCAAACTCCCTGCTATAGACATCCACAGAAAGTCGGCCTTGGGTGAAATTGCAAAATTCTTCACGCTTACGGTCCATGAGACCCTCCGGAATGTGGTGTTCACGGAAAGCGTCGCTGAATTCAGCCCAAGTTGTGACATGGCCCGCTGGGCGCATGGCTCCATAATTCTCCCACCATAGACTGGCGGGGCCTTCAAGGTGATATGCAGCAAAGGTGACCTTGTCAGCCTCAGCTACCAGCGCGGAACGCAGCTTGTGAGAAATACTGCGAAGCCAGTCATCAGCGTCGAGAGGCTCGACGGAGTGGTGGAACGTGGGTGGATGCAATTTGATAAAATCGCTGAGTGACACCACGTTAGCCCTCTGATGGTGTGCTGTATTCTGTTCAATACGCTCCAACAAACGGTTTGTCTCCCGCTTGTTTCTCTCAGCTTCCATCATCACCTCGGCTAGTGAAGGAGGATGAGGCAGATGTTCATTTCTGGCTTCACTGCCTTCGGCCTGCTCTTGAGAAGCAGGGTTGGCGCGCGTGTTGACCATCCTAGGTAAACAAGGCAATGATTTAGTCAGAATGATAAAATTCCGACATAGGATACATAATGCAAGGAATAACTCGGAATGCAAGATGACCATCCGTATGACATGGTAGATACAGAAACTGCTTCTTTATTCCATCGTCATACACACCATACAAGGTTTAGTACAAGACCAAACAAAGTACTATTACGGTGAAAAGGGATTACATCTCATCGGAGGCATTCCAAACTCCTATACATTATTTTTCTACAACTCCGGAAGAGTACAAACTAGGTCAAATCCCACGAGTCACGCGGGACGACAGACGACACAGCTAGTGCGAACTAGTGATACTACTACTAACTCAGACCGATCCGTAATAGTCCTCGTAGAAGTCACCTCCATAGCCCGGAAGTTCAACATGATCATCCGGAAACAGACGGTCTCGCGGAGCTTGTGGACCATAGGGGCTAGGATGAGGTCTTGGACCAGCAAACGGTGGCCTGCGGGGACCGCGAGGTGGGGTGATGCCTCCTACATCACGCCAAACCATCACGTCTGGCAGAGCAGATCTCACAGGATAGAGATCGCGCATATCTGAATATCCAGCTTGCACCGCCGGTGCGAACCGAGTCAAAGTGGCCCAGTGGTCAGCACGGGTATTGAAGAGCTCTAACCTTAAGGCCTGATTTTCACGGTCCTTATCCTCGAGCATCTCAGCAGTGGTGCGAGTCCGTGAATCCTCCTGAGTGGAGTCAGCATAAATAGCTTGGAGATATCCTTGTGCTCCCGGAAGTGATCCTGGCATATACCGGAAGTCAGAGTCCCGAAATAACCCAGATCTGACTCGCATAATGGTCATCATAGAGTAGGCGGCATCCTGCACAGCCATCTCGATAGTAACCCCGAGTCCATAGGAGCAGTGAAGAGGCTCAGTGGATCCAGGATAAGATGGAAATATCCTGACAGTGCAGAGATACTGGCTTTGATTAAAGTCTCGGAATTGCTCTTCGACCGTGTACTCAGGATACCAGCGGTATCCAGCCTCAGTCATTACCCTGACCAACTTAGCAGTATGGCCGGGTACATCTAGGCATCGAGTCAGGCGAACCACTTGATTGAGGTCGCGAGTGGTCATCTGAAAGCACAGTTATAATGCAAAGGCATTAGAATTTCTAGCAAAATTTCGGCAGCATAACAGCTGTAAATGCTCAAAAAGGATATTGAGACATTTGACAAAGGATTTCGTACACACCCAACATCATCATATCAAGTTCTGAATCCATTCTAACAACATAATGTGGTAGTAGAACTGAACTAGGCTTGTATCCATCAAACTTATAAGGTACTACTGATCAGTAACACGTGATCCTGATAGAGAGAACAGATCCTAATTCCTTAACCCCCGGTGGAAGAATGGACTGACTCAGATCAGAAAGTCATAAGATATAAGGAGTAAAAAGAGCCTTACGTTCCAACCCACAAATAATTCCCCTACATATAACTAAAGAATTTCTAGACTCAACATCGACCAGTTTGGCTTGGAGAACCTACAGGCAGTCCGGCTCTGATGCCAACGCTGTCAGGACCCCGACTCGATGTCACATCGATCTAGCTGGTAACACCTCATATCACTTTGCGGCCTCACGCACGGTATCCCCACGGGTGTCGCCTTACCTTTGCCCGGGACCGTTTGCGCCTTTTGGCTCACGTATATGATAGTGTCGCTAGCATCCATATGATAAAGAGCCCGGGCTGATATGACTAGTCGTAAACCCAAAGTGGCACGGACTTACAGGGACAGGCATCCATGACCCAGCTTCGAACGTGTCGGTCATCAGCAAGTGGGTCCGGGCTGTAGCACTGGGCTAGCAGGACTCCGGTAAACCGGGCTGTAGCGGGCTAACAGGACTCCGGTACTCAAAGCGTGACATTTCCCCGAAGGGACAGACACAGGAACGAAGAAGGACACATGCCGGCCAGCCTAAGTGTTCCAGAGCAGTAGCAAGCTACCATGGCTCAGCGGTAACACTAGGAGACATTTCCCGGTAAGAGAGGCTACTAAAGATAAACAACTAGATAGTCAGATCCCACACATACCAAGCATTTCAATCATACACACAATATGCTCGATATGTGCGAATACAACGAAGCATCACAACATGACTCTACGACACAAGTACTTTATTTAAGGCTCAGGGAGCCATACATAATATACACACAAAGTTACGGGTCTCACGACCCAACATACAAGTTATACAATCATACAAGCCAACAGCGGAAGTAACTTGTCTGAGTACAGACAACTAGTAAAATAAAAGAGGCTTAGAAAGCCTAACTATACTACGTGGTCCATCACAAGCTCGGGGTCACCACCTGGGTCTTTAGCCTACTCGTTGATGTCAACGTCTACATAGAACCCATCAGAAGGGGTTGCAGTGTCTTCTGTAAAAATGTAGATTATAGCAACATGAGTACAAAGGTACTCAGCAAGACTTACATCAGATCCTACATACATGCATAGTATCAAGAAGGGTTGGTGGAGTTATTGCAGCAAGCCAGCTTTGACTCTTGGCTAGACTATCCTACGATACTCCATTTGAAATAGTTTTGCGCACACGAGTCCACTATTCACCACTTCAATACACTACCGAGGATCCACCTCCGTCTTCCTACGGAAGAGCCATCCTCGGCACTCACACTTATCTTGAGGCTTTTAATAGTTTCCATTTACTTGTCTATGAACTGTATAGGCAACCAAGTAGTCCTTTACCGCGGACGCGGCTATTCGAATAGATCACGTTAACCCTGCAGGGGTGTACTTCTTCATACACGCTCTCACCACTTACCGTCGTTTACACGACATGTACTCGGCAACCTTCAAGCGGAAGCCCAACGTGGATGTCGGCCACGACCTACCTAATCACCTAAGCCTCCAGTCCAGGTTTATCGCCTATTCAGGTTCCATCCGCAGGGAGTCCGGCCGAGGTTTCCCATACGGCCCCGAACGATGTGAACAGGGTTCCCGAGATACCTAACGGGTATTCGGTACACCCGGCCACGTACCTACCGCATCACAGCCCACCCCTACGGTCAGCGCTGTCCACGGCCTCCAGTAGGCTACAAACACCAGAAACTACTTGCAACTCCTGGACGGAGAACTAGGGTGAATAAGAAGTCGAGAGGGTCCATTGGTTTCGGGCCCAATGCATGGTAGTAGCTGATTCTTAAATCACACATACAGATCTCAGTGCTTAAGGTCGGTTTCAATGAAACAACCCACCATGTACTCCTACATGGCCTCTCATCGATACCTTTACCAAATCGTGTTCACCACACCACTCTCATTACCGACATAATCATTTCACTCTAGCCCATCACCCAGATGAACCAGACCTGACACAACTCTAAGCATAGCAGGCATAGCAAGGTAGGAACATCACATACATATGGCTCAATCAACTCCTACACATGCTAGTGGGTTTCATCTAGTTACTGTGGCAATGACAGGTCATGCAGAGGAAATGGGTTCAACTACCGTAGCACACAGCAGTTTGAATCGCGTTGTCTTAATGCAGTAAAAGAGAGCAGGAGCGAGAACATGGGATTGTATCGATATGATAAAATGGTTGGTTGCTTGCCTGATGGTTCGTTGCACGGATACGGTTCTTCGTTAGGGTAATCAGGGTACTCTTCGGGAACAGAACCTGCCGCAGAGAGCACCGGTACACAACATTACCAAACAATGTGCAACAATATGATGCATGCATGAAACATGGCAATATGAGTGTGTTGGGCTAATGCAACTAGAACCAGATGTGTTTGAGCCAATTTGAATCAAAGATTCAAATTCCAAATTCAAATATGGCCTTTTAAAGTGCCTTTTCTTGTTCTGATTAAAACATCAATTTAACTTGTTTGATCATGCATGAAAATAGTACAGATGGATAGATTGGATTTTTCTGATCATTTTTCATATATAATTTGTCCAATTTGGAGTTACAGAATAAAAGTTATGAATTTTTGAAGTTTAAATAATATTCTGGAATTTCCTGATTTAATTTAAATCCAGAAATATCATTTACTGCGTCAGCCTGACGTCACAGTGACATCAGCAGGTCAACAGAGCTGGCTCGGGTCAAACCTGACGTGTGGGGTCCACACGTCAGTGTCACAGGGGCTAATCCCGCGTTGACCCCGGGCTGGTTAGCTTTGACTAACCCCTGGGGCCCACTGTCAGCGTCTGTAGGTGGTGGGTTAGTGGTTAATTAACTAGGCCACGTCAGCTCGCCGGAGTTCTGGCCGGCGGCGACCAACAGTGCGGCGGCGATAGTGGTTTTGGTCGTTTCGGCCACCAAATGGAACGTGGCGACCACCGGAGTGAAGCTGAGGACGACCCGCGGCTCTTGGCGGAGTCCGTTGGGGTCGGGGTGGCCGGAGTCGACGCCGGCGACGACTTTGGCGGCCACCGAGGTTCGGTCGGAGGTGAACTTGATGCTAGAGGGTTCGGTGAGGCTCGTGGGGTGGCTAGCTAGGTGCTGTGGAACGCGGTGAGCAAGATGGACACCATCTTGTGGCCGGAGGATGACCGGGAGCACGTCGGCGACGAGGTCCACGGCGGTGGGTGCGGTTGAGCTCCGGGAGGTTGCTACACGGCTCGGGAGCAAGAACGGAAGGAAGGGGAAGATGGCTAAGCTCACAGTGAGTGCGACGGAGTCCTTGGTGCGGTCGGAGATGGACCGGAGCGACGTCGGCGTTGAAGGGGATCTCCGGCGACGGTGAGCTCGGGCGAGGTCGGTGCGGTGGTCTCGGGCGTTGCGAGCGCTCGGGGCTCGGCTGCTCGATGAAGTGGACAGCGGCGAAGCTCCTGGACACGGTGAGACGGCGTGGAGACGACGGGGAGCACGGCTACGACGGTGGTGCGGCGATGGTGGCGTCGGCCATGGCTGGGGCGTGCGAGGGGGAGGAGCTGGAGAGGAGAGGGGGTGTCTGGGGGATTCGGGGGAGAGAGAGAGGCCGATCCACGTCGTCACCTGGCGAGGGGAGCGGCGAGGCGGCGAGCAGGTGCGTGGCGCACGCCGCGGTCGCCGTCGGGCACCTGCCTGCCTGCCTGGCCGGCAAGCAGCTCGCTGGAGCGGTGCTGGGCTGGGCCGGCAGGTGGGCTGGCTAGTGGGCTGCGGTGGCGCCAGGTAAGCTTTTCCATTTTCTTCTGTTTTCTGTTTTATTTAATAAATCTGCAACTTTGTTGAATTAAATAAAATACCTAGGCAATTTCAAAAATCACCAATTCACTCCTGGTCCATAGTTGGATTATTTCCAACATGAAACATTTTAGTTTGGAGGTATTTGAGCATTTAAATATTTTATATTATTTTAAATGCCCAAATTCAAATAGTTATGATTTAACTCAAGAACCCTAGGATGGCCTAGAAAAGTGTGCACCATTTTTGGCAGAGGTTCTGAACCAAGGCAAAAATGATGGGCATTTTGGAAGGGCATTTCAGGTTCATTGAAAATTATTTTAGTAAACCCTAGTTGGTTTCAGAGGGGACTGGGGCTTCTGTCATCCCCATTTCAAGTTTCTGCTGAAAGAGTAAACATGATGCAACACTCTAATGCATGACTAGCTAGGGTGTGACAGCGATGGACATGGTGGGATATACAAGGTTGCTTCTTCGTGGACCCTTTGTGGGTTGAGCCTCTCCGTGGACTCGTGCAGTCGTTACCCTTCCTGGGTTGAAGTCTTCATCAATGTGGATGTACGATAGCACCGCCTATCGGTACCATGCAAAAAGCTTCATGTCTCCAATTGCGTTTGCACACTCCAATCCCATCCCTTTACTTTCTTGCAAGTTGCATGCTTTACTTTCTGCTGCTCATATACTCTTTGCATGCTTGCTTGATATGTATTGTGAATGTTTAAACATGTGCTTAAACTCCACCTCAACTTGAAGAACTTAAAAATTTCTACTTTTCTTGGTTGAGAGTCTATTCACCACCCTCTAGACACCTCTTCTCGATCCTTTCAATTGGTATCAGAGCTTTGGTCTCCATTACTTTGGTTTAATCACCATTGGTGGAAGATGGATGAGTCTATGTTGTGGAGTCTTAGACATAGAGTGCCTATACTTGATGGAGAGTACTTTCATGAGTGGAAAAAATGAGATGCTTGAGATTTTCAATGAATATCAGTTGAGTAAGTACATTACCAACCCTTGTGCTCGCCTTGTTGATCCTTTGCATCCCACTCCCCATGAGGATCTTGACATGATTCACAATCTTAGAACCATCAACCTTATCATTAGAGGATTGCCTAGAAATTTGGTTGGTCACTTACCTACTCTTGATTGTGCTTATACTATATGGAAATTTCTTGAGGAAAGATTTCCAAACTAGTCCTTGCAAAATCTAGATGAGATTCTTCATAAGTCAATTGCCTTGAATAAAATGAGTACTAGTGATTCTAAGTTTGATGATTGTTTGTTTGAGCTCCGTGACCTTATGCGTGCCAAATGAGATGTTGGAATCATTAGCAATATTATCTCCTAAGCCATTAGATTTCATAAATATGATTATTGTCATGATCATTTATCTAATGAATCACTCTCTCTAGGAATTGATCCATCACATGACGATGTTGAATATGGATACTATGATCAAGATGATGGTAGTGACTATGATCTTGATGATGCAACGAGACACTTTGGTCTTATGGCTAATCTTCACAGCTACATGGCAGGAGGAAAGGAATGGGTCCTTGATAGTCGATGTACTAATCACATGACCGGAGATAAAGATATGTTTTTTGAGCTTTCTGAAAACGACGACCCTCAAAAGTATGTCACTTTTGGTGATAACTCAAAGGGTAAGGTGGTTGGCATCGGTAAGGTAGCCATCTCACATGATAGCTCCATACAAAATGTCATGCTCGTTGAATCTCTTGGCTATAATTTACTTTGTGTATCTAGACTTGCTGATTTCGGTTTCAATGTCCTATTTACTAAAGTAGATTGTCAAGTGTTTCGAAGAGATAATCATAAAATGGTCTTTACCGGTATACGTAGAGGTGATCTATACATTGTTGACTTCACTAAAAAGGCTCAACCTAGAACTTGCTTATTTGTAAATCCTCTAAAGGCTGGTTGTGGCATAGAAGGTTAGGTCATGTGGGCATGCGGAACCTTGACAAGCTTATTTAAGGTGATCATATCCTTCGTGTTAAAGATGTCATATTTTATAAGGATAGACTTTGCAGCGCTTGACAAGCAGGAAAACAAGTTGGAGGAAGACACCCCGTGAAGAATATCATGACCACGAGAAGACCGGCCGAGCTACTTCATATGGATCTCTTTGGTCCCAATGCCTACAAAAGTCTCGGTGGAAACTCATTTGGTCTGGTTATAGTTGATGATTTTCCATGATTTACGTGGGTGTTCTTTCTTGATGATAAATCGCAGGTCCAAAAGATCTTCAAGAACTTCGCTAGGAAGGCCCAAAATCAATTTGAAGTGAAGATCAAGAAGGTTCGCAGCGACAACGAAACAGAGTTCAAGAACGCAAATGTGGATTCCTTTCTTGACGAAGAAGGGATCTCACATGAGTTCTCGACTATGTACACACCTCTACAAAGTGGAGTTGTTGAGAGGAAGAACTGGACGATCATCAAAATGGCGAGAACGATGCTTTATGAATACAAGACGCCAAAACACTTTTGGGCAGAAGAGGTTGAGACAACTTGTCATGCAACAAATCGCTTGTATCTTCACAAGCTACTCGACAAGAC
>NC_057798.1:67828369-67836515 GCF_018294505.1 Triticum aestivum
GATCCTCACCGGTAACAAAACCCAAGTTGGATACTTTCGAGTATTCGGCTCAAAGTGTTACATTCTTGATAAGCATCGCCGTTCTAAATTTGCTCCCAAATCTCATGAAGGTTTCCTACTTGGTTATGGCTCAAGCTCTCACACTTACCGTGTCTACAACAATTTCACCCGAAAGGTTGAAGAGAGGTAGATGTGAAGTTTGATGAATCTAATGGCTCGCAAGTAGAGCAATTGCCAATTGAAGTAGGAGACCAAGACCCTTCATAAGCAATCCAAGACGTGTCTATTGGCAAGATCCGTCCAAAGGAGGTGAAGGAGAGTACCTCGTCCGTCCAAGTGGAAGCTTCTACCTCACGACAAGGTGAACCAAGAGTTGATATGGAGGCATCCACAAGTGGGACACACCAAGAGGAAGAAAACGAGGAAGTACACCAAGATGAACCTCATCAACCTCCTTCTCCACCACGATAAGAGAACGACAATGTCAACAATGAAGAAGGCCAAGAAGAAGAACAAGGTGATGAAGAAGATGTTCCCCCCGACCAAAACAAAAGCTCTCACAAGTTCAAGCAAGAGTCGCCAAAGACCATCCCATCGAGCAAATCTACAATGATATCCAAACCGGGAGAATCACTCGCTGTAAAACTCGTTTGGCTAATTTTGTGAACATTATTCATTCATCTCTAGAATTGAACCCATGAAGGTTGAAGAAGCATTGGAAGATCTGGATTGGATAAATGCCATGCATGAAGAGCTACACAACTTTGAGAGAAACCAAGTGTGGACATTGGTCGAGAAGCCCGACAACAACCACAACATCATTGGTACCAAATGGGTGTTTCGCAACAAGCAAGGTGAAGATGGACAAGTAGTTCGCAAGAAAGCACGTCTCGTCGCCCAAGGCTACACTCAAGTCGAAGGTATGGACTATGGTGAGACATATGCCCCCGTTGCTAGACTTGAGTCCATTCGCATATTACTTGCCTATGCTAATTGCCATGATATCACCTTGTACCAAATGGACATTAAAAGTGCTTTTCTAAATGGTGAAATTGAGGAGGGAAGTTCATGTTAAACAACCTCCTGGCTTTATTAATCCTAAGAAACCCGATTATGTGTACAAACTTCACAAAGCTCTTTATGGTCTCAAACAAGATCCTAGAGCGTGGTATAAATGCTTGACCAAGTTCCTTATTTAAAAAGGCTTTGAGATCGGAAAAATTGATTCTACTCTCTTCACTAAAAGGGTTAATGGAGCATTATTTGTGTGCCAAATTTATGTTGATGATATTATATTTGGTTCGACTAATCCTCATTTTAGTGAGAATTTTGGTAAGCTAATGTTAGAGAAATTTGAGATGTCCATGATGAGTGAACTCAAATTCTTTCTTGGTTTGCAAATCAAGCAAACTAAGGAAGGTACCTTTGTCTCTCAAACAATGCAAAGGTATGAATACACCCATGCCTAATAGTGGACATCTTGATTATACTAAAGATGGTGAACCCGTTGATCAAAAAGTTTATCCCTCTATAATTGGTTCATTGTTATATCTGTGTGTCTCTCATCCCGATATTATGCTAAGTGTGTGCATGTGTGCACGATATCAAGCGGCTCCTAAAGAATGTCATCTTAAGGCCATGAAAAGGATAGTGAGATACTTAATACATACACCAAATTTTGGCATTTGGTATCCAAAGAGGTCTTCTTTTGATCTTGTTGGCTACGCCGATTCGTACTTTGCTGGAGACAAGGTCGATAGAAAGTCCACTTTGTGTACTTGTCAATTTCTTGACAGATCTCTTGTGTCTTGGTCCTCCAAGAAACAAAACTCGGTATCCTAATCCACCGCCGAAGCGGAATACATTTCCGCCGGTTCATGTTGTGCTCAGTTACTTTGGATGACCCAAACTCTTAAAGATTATGGGATATATGTGAAACATGTTCCATTGCTTTGTGACAATGAAAGTGCTATTAACATTGCTCACAATCCCGTGCAACATTGTCGAACTAAGCATATTGAGGTTCGTCATCATTTCATTCGAGATCATGTTGCTAAAGGAGACATTGACCTTAAGCATGTTCATACCGATAAGCAATTGGCGGACATATTCACCAAACCGCTTGATGAGAATGTATTTTGCTGGTTGAGAGGTGAATTGAACATCATTGATGCTTCAAACTTGGAGTAGGAACTCCATTTGGATACATGCAAGGCATGAGTCTTTGACTTATCCTTGATATTTCTCTTATGATGATGATCATATGTCTTGGATATATTTGCATCCTTGCATGTTATCTAACCCTTGTAGGTACTTGGATGAATCTAAATCTATGAGCTTGCAACTCACTCACATATTGAGCAATCTCAACATCACCAAGTCTCTACAATAGGGTGGTTGAAGACAAGGAAGCATGAAACCCTTCAATATATCCTTTGACAATTTATATATATATATCAAATTTCTTTTGGTATCATATTTCATGATTGACACTTTGGATACACAAGTGCTCCTCCTTGCAAAACTAATTCATGTAGGTAGATGAACTCCAATTACAAGTGCTGCTCCCAATGAACAACATCAACCTTGAGCATCCCACACAAGTTCAACTACATTATCAGGATCAACACCACCACCCAAGGTATGTTATTCCATCTTAGAGAAGCCTTACCCCAAGTCATGGGTCAAAGCAGCTCAACAAGATGTGAATACATCAAAATTCTTAAACGAAAAATGGCAACCCCATTTTGAGATTAAACAATGAGTATGACCTATGATCAAGTGTCTTCACTCGACTCCTATGTCAATATACTCTAACATAGGTGACTTTGTCACCGACCAATTCTAGATGAAGTTCTCTAGTATTTCTCCCTGTTCTTGCATTTGTCTCTTGCATATTTGTTTCCTTTTTCAAAAAAAAACTTCATCTAGATTTCTTTTCTTCTAATTTTTGTTCCGCATTCCCTGCATTCTATTCATTGCAAATCCTTTAGTTAATTCCCTGCAAATCTTTCTGAGATCTTATTTGCTTAGTGAGATGAAGTGACAAGTGATTTCTCTGTAATGAAGTCGGACACACCGGTTTGTCTCTCTCGGTCAAACCGAATAACCTCGGTGCCACCGAAGACAACAACTCGGTGTTACCAATTTCAAATGCTGAGGAGACACTTTGTCATTTGCATCCTGCACATTTTGTTCCAGCTCCACTCGATGATTCTTATCCTCTACCAGCACCTTATTTTTCCCTGCTAGTTTGCTATGTGACTAAAGGATCAAACCTATTTTGACTCACACTCCAGAAGACCCTTCTTGGAAATTGATGTCAAAGGGGGAGAGAGAGCTCACTATTACGTCCATTTTGCATCATGCTTTTATATCGATATTTATTGCATTATGGGCTGTTATTACACATTATGTCACAATACTTATGGCTATTCTCTCTTATTTTACAAGGTTTATCATGAAGAGGGAGAATGCCGGTAGCTGGAATTCTAGCTGGAAAAGGAGTAAATATTGGAAACCTATTCTGCATAGCTCGAAAAGTCCTAAAAGTCCACAAAAGTCATTTTTGGAATTAATAAGAATTATTGAGCAAAAAAAGTACTGGAGGGGGCCCACACCCTGGCCAGGGGGGGGCGCCCCCCTACTGGGCGCGCCCCCTGTCTCCTGGGCCCCCTGGTGGCCCTCCGGTGCCCATCTTCTGCTATATGAAGGCTTTTACCCTGGAAAAAATTATAAGCAAGCTTACTGGACGAAACTCCGCCGCCACGAGGCAGAACCTTGGTGGAACCAATCTAGGGCTCCAGCGGAGCGGTTCTGCCAGGGAAACTTCCCTCCGGTAGGGGAAATCATCACCTTCGTCATCACCAACATCGGGAGGGGGTCAATCTCCATCAACATCTTCACCAGCACCATCTCCTCTCAAAACCCTAGTTCATCTCTTGTATCCAATCTTGTATCAAAACCACAAATTGGTACATGTGGGTTGCTAGTAGTGTTGATTACTCCTTGTAATTGATGCTAATTGGTTTACTTGGTGGAAGATCATATGTTCAGATCCTTAATGCATATTAATACTCCTCTGATCATGAACATGAATATGCTTTGTGAGTAGTTACGTTTGTTCCTAAGGACACGAGTAAGTCTTGCTATTAGTAGTCATGTGAATTTGGTATTTGTTCGATATTTTGATGAGATGTATGTTGTCTCGCCTCTAGTGGTGTTATGTGAACGTCGACTACATGACACTTCACCACTATTTGGGCCTAGAGGAAGGAATTGGGAAGTAATAAGTAGATGGTGGGTTGCTAGAGTGACAAAAGCTTAAACCCTAGTTTATGCGTTGCTTCGTAAGGGGCTGATGTGGATCCACTAGTTTCATGCTATGGTTAGGTTTACCTTAATACTTATTTTTTTAGTTGCGGATGCTTGCAATAGGGGTTAATCATAAGTGGGATGCTTGCCCAAGAAAGGGCAGTACCCAAGCACCGGTCCACCCACATATCAAATTATCAAAGTACCGAACGTGAATCGTATGAGCGTGATGAAACTAGCTTGACGATAATTCCCATGTGTCCTCGGGAGCGCTTTTCTCATTATAAGAAATTGTCCAGGCTTGTCCTTTGCTACAAAAAGGATTGGGCCACCTTTCTGCACTTTATTTACTTTCATTGCTTGTTACCCATTACAAATTATCTTATCACAAAACCATCTGTTACCTACAATTTCAGTGCTTTCAGAGAATACCTTACTAAAAACCGCTTATCATTTCCTTCTGCTCCTCGTTGGGTTCGACACTCTTAGTTATCGAAAGGACTACGATAGA
This sequence comes from Triticum aestivum, assembly GCF_018294505.1. Lineage (NCBI taxonomy): Eukaryota > Viridiplantae > Streptophyta > Magnoliopsida > Poales > Poaceae > Triticum > Triticum aestivum. Next base: position 67,833,195 of record NC_057798.1, read on the forward strand.
TCCCCTATACTTGTGGGTCATCACTCACATCAAAGCTTAATCATTTCAAAAGGGGGAAAGAGAGATAAAATAATCACATCAAAGAGAGACCCCAGATGCTTGGTATTCAAAGAGGAGGGAAGTCACATGTCTTCAGAGGGGAAAGACATGTTCATGTTGTTTGTGTGTTTGCTTTGCTCTGACTTTCTATTCCTTATCTTCTCCCAGTATCCCATATAAGATTCAGGGGGAGAAAGACATCTAAGGGAAGGAAGTCTTCGAATTCCTTGCATATCTTACCTTTGGGGACATGTCTAAATTCAAATAGAGTACCTAGTACTCACTCTCTACATGTCATCCCAATCTTGGTACTCTTTTGGTTTGCTTCTCTTGCTCTGGTCAGTGGATGTTTCTGTGTTGTCTAACCTTGTTTACTCAGGTTCATATCTTCCAAAGCTAGCTCAAGACCACAAGGTAAGTATATGCATCACACTCATGTGCATGAGGATCTCTTGCTGATGTATATATTGTTTTTAAGAAGGGCTCATGAGCATGAAGGTACATTTCCTATATTCACACCATTTACTCTGATGCATATAACCAAGATACATGAAACTCATTGCTTGCTCTGTCATGATTATGCACTCACATGCTCTTATGTTCCATATTTACATGATTGCATACATGTAGGGGGAGCCTATGCATGTTACATGTCCTTCCAAAGCTTTACCTACCTTTCTCTATATCTTTATCTAAAGCTTTGATGTATGTTGTCATCAACTACCAAAAAGGGGGAGATTGAAAGCACAAGTGCTCCCTGGGTGATTTTGGTAATTAATGTCAACATATCTCTCGTTGGACTAATAATTTTATCTAGTACATTTCAGATAAGTCCAACAGTGGAGTGGCATGGACAAGAGGATGTGGAACACCTTCAAGATGGTAAGGATAAAGGATTGGCTCAAGCTCAAAGCTCAGGACTCTACATTTTCTATTTTAGTGATCCAAGGTCACATTGTGTCCATAGGAAAGCCAATACTATTAAAAGGTGATGAGGTGTTGCTTAATGGCTTCCTTTCTCAAAGTGCTTAGTGATATGCTCCAAAACCCTCAACCACTTTCTCATAGCCACAATGTCCCAAACCAAAAGTCAAACTCGGCCCCACCGATTTGATCTATTCGGCGCCACCGAGTTCACTTGACATAGCCACTGCCAGAAACCCTAATCAATTCGGTCTCACCGATGGGATCTCGGTCTCACCGAGATGGGCTTGCAAACTCTCTGTTGCCTATTGCAATAATTTCGGTCTCACCGAGATATGCAACCGGTCCCACCGAGTTTGCCTGACCAACTCTCTGTTTCACTTATTACCAAAATTGGTCCCACCGAGTTTGTGTAATCGGTCAAACTAAGATGAGGTTTTACCCTAACCCTAACAGTCACATTATGAACTAAATTGGTCTGACCGAGTTTCATGATTTGGTCTCACCGAGTTTGGTAAATTGTGTGTAATGGTTAGATTTTGTGTGGAGGCTATATATACGCCTCCACCCTCTCTTCATTCATGGAGAAAGCCATCAGAACGTGCCCACACTTCCAGCATTCATTTTCTGAGAGAGAACCACCTATTCATGTGTTGAGACCAAGATATTCCATTCCAACCACATAAATCTTGATCTCTAGCCTTCCCCAAGTTGCTTTCCACTCAAATTATCTTTCCACCAAATCCAATCCTATGAGGGAGAGTTGATTGTTGGGGAGACTATCATTTGAAGCACAAGAGCAAGGAGTTCATCATCAACACACCATCTATTACCTTTTGGAGAGTGGTGTCTCCTAGATTGGTTAGGTGTCACTTGGGAGCCTCTGTCAAGATTGTGGAGTTGAACCAAGGATTTTGTACGGGCAAGGAGATCGCCTACTTCGTGAAGATATACCCTAGTGAGGCAAGTCCTTCGTGGGCGATGGCCATGGTGGGATAGACAAGGTTGCTTCCTCGTGGACCCTTCGTGGGTGGAGCCCTCTGTGGACTCATGCAGCCATTACCCTTCATGGGTTGAAGTCTCCATCAACGTGGATGTACGATAGCACCACCTATCAGACCATGCCAAAAACCTTTGTGTCTCCAATTGCGTTTGCACACTCCAATCCCATCCCTTTACTTTCTTGCAAGTTGCATGCTTTTCTTTTCGCTGCTCATATACTCTTTGCATGCTTGCTTGATATGTATTGTGAATGTTTAAACATGTCCTTAAACTCCACCTCAACTTGAAGAACTTAAAAATTGCTACTTTTCTTGGTTGAGAGTCTATTCACCCCCCTCTAGACACCTCTTCTCGATCCTTTCACCCGTACCTCATTCAATCTCGTTACATGCAAGTCTCTTTACTCGTTGCATAATGCATGTTCCCATGGCTAACTCCTTATTCACATTGAGCTCATTATGATGATGCATTACTGAGTGGGCCCAAAGATACGTCTCCGTCATACAGAGTGACAAACCCAGTCTCGATTCGTGCCAACCCAACAGACACTTTCGGAGATACCTATAGTGCACCTTTATAGTCACCCAGTTATGTTGTGACGTTTGATACACCCAAAGTATTCCTATGGTATCCAGGAGTTGCACAATCTCATGATCTAAGGAAAGATACTTGACATTAGAAAAGCTCTTGCAAATGAACTACACGATCTTGTGCTATGCTTAGGATTGGGTCTTGTCCATCACATCATTCTCCTAATGATGTGATCCCGTTATCAACGACGTCCAATGTCCATGGTCAGGAAACCACAACCATCTATTGATCAACAAGCTAGTCAACTAGAGGCTCACTAGGGACATATTATGGTCTATCACTACAAAAGAAAGACACATCCGTGACATTTTGGGCCTAACGAATTTTTTTCCTGTCATACTTATGACACTTCTATGACGATAATTGTGACAAAACCCGGTATCATCATAGATGTGGTGGGATACTACTTCTATGAGAAAAAATCATGATAGAAAATGGGCTTTTCGCCTGGGTGGGCCAGAGACGCAGCTGCATGACATTCTTTGGGCCGTCCATGACAGAAAAAACCATGGTAGAAGCAAGGGCAAGGAAAGTTTCGGCGAGTTCCCGGTTACGGTGGGTGTGGTCGGGGGCCGAGCAATGCGCATTTCTCTCGTACACGTACACACGTGTGTGAGGCGTTGGGCTCTAACCGAACCCGTGCGATTGCACTACAGGCTACGCGTTACTGAACCCAAACGATCGATCGATGGCTGTTAACTGAACCCGATCGAGCGATTCCTTCGCTACTGCTGCTAACTGAAACCGATCGATGCTGCCTCTGGA